>NC_142009.1:246402984-246702984 GCF_049901735.1 Notechis scutatus | reverse complement strand
GCAATTTATAATTTTTAATGTAGGAGATAGTAGTGTGTATAGTATGTTTGCATGAATTGTAATCAATTGACTTAATCTGAGGTAATTTAATTCAAAACATTGTTAAGCTTTGTTCTGGTTCTATCCACTTTGTCAAACTGACATTATTTTGGCATTCCATTAAAAAGCCACAATTGACCTTTTTCATAAAAAAAGATGTGTTCCTCTGATATAAAGAAAAATCACGTTCCATTATTGGATGAATGTTTATTTCACATTCATGTATTATATCATTATTCATTTATGTAAAGAGTGTTTGTTTTCCTCACTTGACCTATTTTACTCTCTTCCTAATGGATGACTGATTGCCAGAGGCCAAGATATGATCAATCATAGCAATAAGACTGCTTTCTCAAGTATATCCCAAGTGTTTCAGTATCCCAATTACCATTTTCCCTTCCAGAACATCCCAGAATAATCCAATGCTACCTTCTGGGAAAATAAAATGTTAGTAAGATCAGCATGATCTCTAAAGATCTCATTAATTAGTTCAGAAAGGCAAACAGAAAATAAAAATAGAATAAATTCAAATGTATTTCGCAATTGTGTGAGGCATACAATTATTTTCTAAGGCAGTGGTCACCAACCAGGGATCAGGGACCACTGGTGGTCCATGAGAAAATTTTGGTGGTCCACAGAGTAATGTCATCCCCAAAGCACCCCCAAAGCAATTAAAACAAGTTCCACAGGAACACAAGGCTGTGCCGCCCACATGGCCCACAGGAACACAAAGCTTGCATCAATTGCATTGCAAACAACATGAAAGGGAAAGGGTGGAGGGGGGAACTTGCCCCACTCACCCCATGTGCTTCACCTGGCCACTGAGCTGCTTCTTTCTTCTTCTGCTTTTGGCTGCATGCAAGGAAAGCAACAAAAGTTTTTATTTCTCTCCCCCAAACTCTGCCAGAAATGAGTCTTTGGGACCCTGCAAGGCATCCTGTTCCAAGAGGCTGCGCCTGCATGACAAGTCTTACAAAGACTCATTTCTGGTGGAGTTTGGGGGAGAGAAAGAAAGACTTCTGCTGCTTCTGCTGCTTTCCTTGCATCTCTCTCTCTCTCTCTCTCTCTCTCTCTCTCTCTCTCTCTCTCTCTCTCTCTCTCAGAACGGAGCTGGAGATGGTATCCTGTGATCCCAAATAAATAATGATTGATCGGTAGGAAAACGGGGTGGGGAATTTTCCGCAGACTGTTTTTGGGATTTTCCCAGGGTCTCTGCTGCTTTTTGCAGAGACTCTGCGAAAACGTCAGCAAGCCACCATCAGTCAAAATTCATATTAGTGGTCCGCAGGATTTAAAATTATGAGTTTGGTAGTCCCTGAGGTCCAAAAGGTTGGCAACTCCTGTTCTAAGGAACGAAACATACTTTTATAAACAATGACTTAAAATAGAAAATTTAGATACAAAATTAAAATATAAATTAGGAGACTGGAAATTAAAACATGTGAGAAACTGTTGCAGGAACTGGATATGTGTAGTCTAACGAAGAGAAGGACTATATATGATAGCAGTCTTCTAATATCTAAGGGGCTGCCACAGAGAAGATAGGGTTAACCTGTTTTCCAAAGCACCTGAAAGCAGGACAAGGAGCAATGGATGGAAACTTATCAAGGAGAGATCCAATCCAGAAATAAGAATTTCCTGACAGTTAGAACAATTAATCAGAGGAATGGTTTGCCTTCAGAAGTTATGCGGGCTCCATCACTGGAGGCTTTTAAGAAGAGATTGGACAATCATTTGTCTGAGGTGGTATGGGGTCTTCTGCTTGACCAGGGGGTTGGAGGACTAGAAGACCTTCAAGGTCCGTTTCAAGACTTTTATTCTGTTATTGTTATATTTCCTCAGTAGAAAATATCTCACTTTTTAAGAGGAAGAAAGCATGAGGCAAATCTTAACCTTTACCCCGCCAAATCATAAATTGATAATAATATCAATCCTGGAAAACTTATTCTGCATTGTCTCAGATGGATCTCTTTGTATATTTCAAGGAATCTGCTCCAATTATAATAATAAAATTGTTTTGTTGAAGATATAATATAGTTTATGCTTTATTTAGTTATTTATTTACTCATGTGAAATACTAAAACACATTCTTTTCACCTTTTATTTAAGGTATACTTACAGAACAATAATTTTACTGCATGACAGAAAGGAAAAAGATGGAAACTGTCTATACAGCAGCTGATCAGATTAACTTTATTAAATTAATATTCCAGTGCCTATTCTATTGCATTCAGATCAGCCTGACAACTTTAAATAAACAGGGAGACACAAATATGCCCTTCAACAACTTGTCAATACGTCCTTACTGCCAGCATATGCAATCAGAAGCAATTACTCTAATTTGCAAAAAGTAATTTGCTTTACTCTGATACTACGCTCAATGTGAAAGCTAGAAATGTTTTAAGCCTGCCTACTTGTATTTTGTTTGCTCCCATTGTTTTCTCAAAATATAGGTAAAGAATGATCCCAGATACTCCAATCTTACTTCTTCCTTACATATTCAAGCCCATCAGCATCTTCCCCTTTAAAAATATATCACACAGAAAAGAATGCCATGTTACAATAGCATACCTATCACACAAGAACCAGTTAGCTGCAGTGGTTAAGACAGGGGTGTCAAATTTGCATTGTCATGGCATCATCACATGATGTATTGACACTTCCCTCCCCTTTGCTAAACCAGGTGGGGGCATGGCCAGCACATGAAGCATCTGGCCCATGGGCCACAAGTGTGACAGCCCTGGGTTAAAGCATCTGACTAGAAACCAGGAGACTGTGAGTTCTAGGCCCTCCTTAAATACAAAGCCATCTGGAAAACTTCAGATCAGTCACCTTTTTCAGTCCTGGGGAGTAGTTTTTCAAACCACTTGAAAAACCTTGCCAAGGATAGTGCAGGGACTAGCATAGACAGTCATCAGGTCGTCAAGAGTGTCTCAAAAGCACACAGACATCTATTGTAAAATACACATAATTTTCCTGAATATCCCTATACTATAGTAGCTGGCCACTTCTAAAGAGTTGCAGTCCTTCTCTTGGCTGAGAAGAGAAGGGGAGAAAGTTTCCAGGAAAAGGTAGCAGATGATTAGAACATTTGGTTGTTGGGTAGGTTGGCAATTGATAAAGTTCAAAGGAATTTAGACCAAGGATGCCATGCTACAATAGTACACCTATTACACAAGAGCCAGTTAGATGTAATGGTTAAGGTTTAGGTTTAAAGCAAGCAATTTCCAGTGAAGAAGAGAATAATAGGAACAGTTACTCCACATACTGTATTTAGGCTGTCATGTTATCTTTTTGGTTTAAATATGCATAATTAGTCTTGTACATTTACATTTACATTGGCCTGTGTCATATTTGTATAATTATTTTTCTTGAAGACTGGACCAAAAAATCTCATTTAGGACAAGAAGTTATCATTCAGCATTTGAAATTGAAGCCCTGACCTTTAAAAAAAAAAGGAAATTTTATATATATATAAAAAAAACCTGGTTTTGTCCAGGTAGGAGGAACCACACAACTAAACCAGGTTGTAACAGAATAATACTGCTGTATCAAGAAGGAACAACTGGGGGGGGGTGTTGTTACCTGGCAAAAAAAGCTCCAAAATTGTCTGGAAGAGGGTGGGGTGATAGCTGAATCATACAGAGCTCACCTCAAAGAACTAAAGACATAATTAATTTGTAGTAGAATTGTATGAGACCAGAGAACTCTGGTTAATCCACTGGTTATGATCATGGCTTAAAATTGTTTGTCCCACATCCACAGTCCAACTGTATTAAAGAGTGTAATAGAAATCTTGTTAAGAAAAATGGGTGCTGTTCTTGATCCAAGGAGGGAAAGATCATTTGAGATAGGTATCAGAATCATTTTCCAAGAGGCCCACTGGAAGTTGTTACAACCAAGGTGGAGATGAAGCTATGGGCCAGAGGTGGTATTCAGCAGGTTCTGACCAGTTCTGGAGAATCGGTAGCGGAAATTTTGAGTAGTTTGGAGAACCTGCAAATACCACTGTATTCTTCCCCTGCCACGCCCATCAAGCCACAGCCACAGAACCGGTAGTAAAAAAAAATTGAATCCCACCACTGCTATGGGCAATTTTTTTTTTATTCAGGAATGTGTTTTTTCCTTTTAGCTGACAGATTTGACTCAAGATGGAAAAGTTCTTCTAGCAGAAACTACACTCTCATGGATTTTCATAGAAGGCTATATTAGCAATGGGCTCTGTGCAGGCTAAGCTAATACTTGAATAAACAATTATGGAAATGGAAGAGCAGTTTGAACAATCTTGACTCCCAAGAGATATACTTTAGGAGAATCAATATTTTAGTCTGAGCTGACAAGATGTTTAAATCAAACATACAGGGCTAAAAATTTTTTAAAATACTGTATTATGACAGTATTGAGAGGAAAATTCAAGAAATCTGTACATAGTCTGGTTTTGTCCATGTGCTATGGTTGTTATTTATACAAGAGCCAATTTTGATATGTTGCAATTTATTAAGACATTCATAGTCACTGTATTATTCCATGTTAATTACTTTTTTAGACTACTTTGATTCATTTTAACTTCAATTTTAATTGATCAATCAGAAAGATTTAATTTCCTGAAATATTGCACAATGTTGTTACATCATTTATAGAATTCAAATATGAGTTGACTGTGTAATCTTAGTTTTGTAAGATTTGTTGTTTTATTTGCCCTTATTGTGTTCCTTATTAATTGTTGCATTAGTGATTGATTGAAAAAAAGCCTTCATCACTCCCTCCTCCTCCTTCTTCCTCTTCCTCCCTTCCTCTTCTTCAGAAACTCCAACACCAATACATTCAGTGGATCATGTGCTTGTTGGAAAATACTAGGAAGAAAACCAAAGAATTATCCATTTAGTCTCTTCTTTATATTTCTGAACAATGAAATTGCATGACTTGGTTTCCTTCTTGGGAATTATAGACATTGATCCTTGGGAATTATAGACATTGATCCCTTCTTGCTATCTGATCTTATAAATTGTGACCTTACTGTTTTCTTGTCATTTATTTTGGATAGCATCTTATAATTTTTTAGAAAGTTGGAACTGTATATACCTACTTGTCATTTGCTGCTTGGCTCCATTGGCTGACTTCATGAATATTTTCAGTGAAGGAGAAGTAATAGAATCTGGATGAAATATGAAATTTATGAACATGCAGCAGAAGGTAAATAAAGGTGAGAAATATTTATCTGACCGATTAAGAGAACCTACTGGAATATAAGAGTCTTCAGGTCTACAGAGAATAGATGCTGTGAAAAGTGAAATGTACAGATGAGATTGTGAAATAAACCCACAACTTTGTTGACTGATCACTTTATAGTAAAAGAATTGTACTGCAGTGTTCTGAATGAAAGCAAAAAAGAAGAAAACAATAATGAAGATGGCCTTGAGGTCTACTAGCAGTTGCTAATTTGTTCAAATGAAAGGGCAGGTTCATGAAGGACCAATAGCAAGAAATAGAGATCTAAAAAATAAATACTAACAGCGTTTATTTTGCAAAAGTCTCACACTAAAACATTTCACTTCTGTTAACTTTTTTCGTAAGTTCATTACATAGAAAAATATGTATTCAAAGTACATGGACAGTGTAAATTTCTTCCTAAACTCTGGTCTGTAATCAGGGATTATTTTCCCCAAACATTCAAAATACTGTGATATAATCTTCATCATGTTCTTTTCCATGTAAAAAGGTGTTGTTAGCTTGATGGAAACTCACATTTGAACTTTCTCAAATAGCCTAGCTAGCCGATATGGGGATTAGTGAGGCAATTTTTTCCCCCTTAGATATAGCAAGAAGCCATATGTCTTTTTCCTCTTTATTATTTCAATAAATGCTTAGATTTGTGATTCTAAAGTGATCCAGAGTCACTTGGACAGTGAGATGGGTGGCATATAAATTTAATAAATAAATAAATACATTTTAATTTGTTGTAGTAGGTGTATGGAATCATCTTCCTTGATTGTTACACAGCTTGCTCTTCAATATATTCCCAAGTATTTTACTTTCTTAACTATCTGTAGTTCTAATTTCTTTGTCAATTCATATTTCGGTTTTCCTGTAAGATTCTTAATTAAGATTTTAATTTTTTCTTTGTTTATTTTTCAATCCTGTAACTTTTCCATATTCTTCTATCTTTCCCATTAACTTGGGACCAGGGGTGGGATTCAAATTTCTTAACAACCAGTTCTGTGGGCGTGGCCTAATTTGTAGGTGTGGCTTGCTGGTCATGTGACTGGGTGGATGTGGCTTGCTGACTGGGCGTGGCTAGATGGTCATGTAACTGGGGTGGGTGTGGCCAGGTGTCTAGGCGACTGGCAAATCAAATATAAGTTGTCCTCGCTTAATGGCCAGTTGCTTAGCAAGTGTTCTAATTTACGACTGACCTCCACAGAGCTACTTGACCTTTTTTTGGTATTTTGACAGCGATGCACACACAGACACGCACACGCACACATACTTATGACAAGTTACAACATCCCACACAGTCTTGTGACTGAGGTTTTTTGTTTTTTGCCAGTTTCCAAGGCCTGGGGAGCCCTGGAGAGGGCAGGGTGAGGCCCGGTGAGCTACAGGGAGGCCTGCAGAGAGCAGGGTGAGGCCTAGGGAGCTACGGGGAGAGCTGGGCAAGGCCTGGGGAGCTACGAGGACAAGGTGAGGCCTAGGCAGCTACGAGGAAGGCAAGGTGAAGCCCTGGCAGCTACAAGGAGGGCAAGGCAAGGCCTAGGCAGCTACAAATAGCTACGGGGAGGGCAAGGTGAGGCCTGGGCAGCTACGGGGAACTATGAGGAAGGCAAGGCGAGGCCCAGGCAGCTACGAGGAGCTACGGGGAGGGCAAGGCAAGGCAAGGCCTGGGCAGTTACAAGGAGCTACGGGGAAGGCAAGGTGAGGCCCGGGCAGCTACAGGTGGCTACAAGGAGGGCAAGGCGAGGCCTGGGCAGTTACAAGGAGCTACGGGGAAGGCAAGGTGAGGCCCGGGCAGCTACAAGGAGGGCAAGGCGAGGCCTGGGCAGCTACAAGGAGGGCAAGGCGAGGCCTGGGCAGCTACAAGGAGGGCAAGGCGAGACCTGGGGAGCTACGGGGAGGGCAGGGTGAGGCCTGGGGAGCTATGGGGAGGCCTGCAGAGGGCACAATGTTGCACATGCATGAGGGGGACTGACTGAGCAGGGAGCTGAAAAGCGAGCGGAGAGGGGTGGGGCCAGCCAGAGGCCCGATTTACCAGTTCTCTGAACTACCCAGAACCGTAACAAAAAGAGCTACACACACACTTCAGTCAGCAGCGGGGAGGGGGGGGGGGGGGGGCATGCAACTGCAACAGGACCTTGAGCACCCCCCACCCCAGCAGTCTCCGCTCCACTCAGAGATGCTTTTGAAGGGCTGAGAAAAGGGGTGCTCACGCTTAAAGTGGCAGGCTTTAAAGTGGCAGGCAGGATTTAAAGCAGCATGCATGCTTTAAGCGTAAATACCCACTGCTTCAGTCCTCCGAAAGCATCTCCAATTGGAACAGAGACAGCTGGGGTGTGGGTGCTCAAGGTCCCGTTGCAGTTGCATACCACCCCCTCCCCCCTTTCTTCCTTTTCCCGCCACCCGCTGCTTACTGGAGCTTGCAGGATTACAGTTCATCCCAGACCAGGTGTGTGTGTGTGTGTGTTTGCGATGGCTGTGGGGGGTGGGTGCTCATGGCCCTGCTGCTTTAAGCTTGTAGCGATGGCTGCATGCTTTAAAGTATACTGCTTTAAAGCGTGAGCACCCCTCCAGCCCTCCAAAAGCATCTCCACGGGCGGCAGAGGCAGCGGACCTGGCTGCCTCCTGTTTTGCCCCCAGGAGAAACCGGCAGAGGTGTCGGAGACATTGTGGTGACAACGCTGCTTATGGGTGGCAGCCAGATCTGCCACCCAACTGGTCTGCCACATGGTAGAGAGAGCTGGGAGAGCACCACCCCAGCCAGCCAACCCTGGGGACATTGGGAGGCAGCTAGGTAGGCCCCAGACAGCAGCACTGGCTGGATGGGGCTGCGCTGGCAGGGAAGCTAGCCAGCTGAGCCTGGGGACATTGGGGAGGCAGTTAGGTAGGCCCCAGCCAGCGGCGCCGGCGGGATGGGGCTGCACTGGTGGGGAAGCAAGCCAGCCAAGCCCAGGAATGTTGGGGAGGCAGTTAGGTAGGCTGAGCGAGGCCTGGGGAGCCCCAGGGATAGTGGAGTCCCAGGGATAGTAGAGCCCCAGGGATAGTGGAGGAAGGTCTAGCATGACTCGCAGGCTTACCTGTGAGCAGGCAGATCAGGCAAGGCTCATGTTGGCTTGGGGCTGCTTCTCTCACTTGCTTTTGCTGGGAGAGCCACTCCTGGCAGAGCAAAAAACTTGCAAGTCCCCCTCCCTTTGGAAACGGCTCCTAGGGAGCAGAGAGATACAGGATTCAACCAATTCCCCAAGGGAGGGGGACTTGTAAGCTTTTTGCTCTGCTGCAGCGAAAGGCAGGCAACAATGGCTGGCCTGGTGGGCAAAATCAGGCTGCAGGCATGTCACACATGCACATGATGTCGCACATGCGCAATAACAAAAACCGGTTCCAGGAGTGGAGGAGCAGGCGGAGAGGGCCAGGGCCAGCCATGGGGCCATTTTACTGATTCTCCGAACTAACGAATTAACAACCAGTTCTATAGAACCGGTGTGAACCGGTAGAATCCCACCCTGCTTGGGACCCGTTTCCAACTGTTCTTCTAAGATAAATAATAAATCATCTGCAAATGCTTGTCCAGAGTCACTTGAACAGTGAGATGGGTGGCATATAAATTTAGTAAATAAATATATTTCATTGATATGGCAGCCTACATTATACATTTTCTGTTTTTGCAACTTATCGTCCAACATAAATAATACACAAGAAGAACAATTTTCAAACAGAATTTTATTTGTTAAACAACATAGTACCTAAGTAAGAATCTTGGGAGAAAGATAGAATGAAAGCTGAAGATAGCAGTAACAATTAACATCATCAATCAATAAAATCTGCCTATTGCTAGTCCTTAGGAAGGACTCAATGGGTGGCTAAAAGTACCAAATCCAGTCTAAACATCTGGCTTACTGTGCAGTGAACTATAATAATAATAAAAATAGCACAAAATAGCTACAAACTTGCATGACAATATAGAACAGCAGTGCACTGGAATATCTAAAAGAAATATCATTTGCCTGCAAGCAAGAACTGGTGGAACCACAAAATAGACAAAGTAATAGAAAAGGAAGAGACTAAGGTGCTCTGGGACCTTACAATTCAAACAAACAAGCATCTGCCACATAACATCACACTTAACAATTTTTGATAAAAAAGACAAACAAGTATGGAGAGTAGATGTTGCAATACCTGGAGACAGCAAGATAGAAGAGAAACAACTGCAAAAAATCACAAAAGTTAAAGACCTGCAAATAGAAGTAGAATGATGAAATAAAGCAAAGATAATACTGATAATAATAAATGCCTTGGGTCCAATTCCAAAACACCTGCTGATTCCAGGTCCTTTGGATGGACCCAATAATGCACAAAAATACAAATACATCATGACATGATGTGATATGACATAAAACCTCTATTTTCTATCCTCCACTGCCAGAATAAAAATGTTGAAGTCAACACATTTTAACAGCTAAAGCACCTGAAGACCATTAAGTTATATTTTCAGTAATTAATTTCTGGAGGCTTATTTTGCTGTCTTAAAAATGATCTCCATGAGTTAGCTAATATGACTATGCACACTTTGAAAAAAGTTGGAGCCTGAAAAAAGAAAAGATGGAGTTGCTTTAAGATATCCATGCATTAAAATAGCAGGAGTTTTTTTTTATCTTTACCTTTCAGCTTTGTGCAAATGTTGAGTTGTTTTATAGATTAGCAGACAAAATATGGAGAAGGGAAAAAGTGCTTCTTCCAAATTATTTTCAAAATGCGTAAAGCCTGTTCTATATATATTCAGGGATAAATATATTTATCCTATATTTTATTCGTTCTAACTTATTTATTTGTTCATTAATTTTCCCCTGCCTTTATTAGTTTATAAGTAACTCAAGACAGTGAATATCCTCCCATTTTCCCCACAACAAGGTAAATTGGGCTGAGAGAGAGTGACTGGCCCAAGGTCATCCAGTTGGCTTTCATGCCTAAGGTGAGACTAGACCTCACAGTTTCCTGGTTTCTAGGCTACCATCTTAACCACTAGGCCAGACTGGTTATTAGTGTTTATATTGCTTTACTTGACTATGGCATCAAGAACCACATTCATTTTCCCAAACTCAGTGTACACGTGATTCCAACAGCAGTCCTATGTGGAAATAGTCTTGCAACAGTTATTTATACTCCTGCAAGCTTTGTTTGGACTATTATGATGGAGTTGGTTTTGAAATAGCCCCAAACTTTCTGCAAGACAAAAATAGTATATCTTGATTGGCAGGTGTGAATGAATCAGGCAGTTTTCTATTATGCAAGTACTTTACCATCTGCACTGGCTGCTAATCCAGTTCCAAAACCAATTCAGAGTGCATTCAGAGTGTGGGCTTTAACATTTAGAGCTTTAAATAACTTGGTGTTGGGTTACACGATGGTATACATCAATTTTTTTCTACCTGTTGAAAATATGTTGTAAAACAGAGGTGATTTTTTAGTTTTGACCATGTGAATGCTCAGCAAGGTTCATATAGCATCCAAATAATGGTATATCAGTACTACATAAACATTTATTTGTTTTTAGTTCCTTCAGAAAGTTTCCGTAGTGTCAAACTTGCTGAGTCACATTGCCGTCATGTGACATTTCACAATGTATTTCCCATTTGCAGAGCTTGGGTGGGTGTGGCCAGCGCATGATGCATCTGGCCCTCAGGCCAGCAGTTTGACACCCCTGCTGTAGATCTTCACGTTTTATGTATTTTGCTTGTTTATTTTTATTAAATGCTTACACAGGTTTTATTAAGATTTCTCTCTTGATTCATTATTGCATTGTTATCACTGCTGTGTTATACATTTTCTGGTTCTACATTAACCTCTCTCATAAACACATGGACACCCACACCCACAAACCCAGATCCCAATGTACAAACATTGCTCTGTGTGTGTGTGTGTGTGTGTGTACACACACACACACACACACAGAGGATACTGTTTTGGGGATTCCGATTCATATTAAGAGTCAGAATAATGCACTGCACTTGAGGTACTACATTTATTTTTAACACCCCAAAGTAATTTCTATTTTACAGCAAAGTGCATGAAAACAAATTCAATATTAATAAAACATGAACATTCCATGTCCATAAAATCAAAATGAATCTTATCTGCCTCTTTAAAGTAAATCACTAGACTTCAAAACATTGTTTACCCTATTTTCACATGCACAAACACATACACACACATGTATGAATTTTCTACAAATGTTTAACATACATACTTATAACCTTAACATAAAGTACACTTAAAGACACATATTAATATGCATGCAAATGTAAATTTGGGGTTAATATTGAAAAATGCAAATTAAAGTAAGAATGGAATGAAATAGGTTTTTGACTGAAAATGATGATACAAAAAATGATACAAAATTAAAAACAGCAAAATGTTTTAATTCTTAGTTAAGATACACTCACTCCCTCACTCAGATTTTGAAGATTATGTAATATATGTTTGGCCTAGGAGTTAAGGCACCAGGCTAGAAACTGGTTCTAGTCCCTCTTTAAACATGAAAGCTCGTTGGGGGACATTGGCCTAATTTCACTGTCTCAGCCCAATTCACCTCACTGGTTGTTACTGCAGGGAATGCAGGGGGAAAGAATATTATATATGTTTGCCACCTTATTTATTAAGTTGAGATATAAATAAATAAGTAGAAATGGCCCCTAATATTATCATACATGTAACACAATAAAGGAGAGCAAGTTTGGTGTAGCGATTAATGTGTCTGGATAGAGACTGCCAGTCTGTAAATTCTAGTCCTGCTTTAGGCAAGAAGTCACGTGGGTGACCTTTGACCATTCATTCCCTCTCAGTCCTGTTTCAGAATTATTAGTCTCCCAAATGGTTGTTATAGTATACACCAGAGGGGTATTCAGCAGGTTCTGACCAGTTCTGGAGAACCTATAGTGGAAATTTTGAGTAGTTCAGAGAACCGGCAAATACCATGTCTGACTGACCCCGTCCCCATCTATTCTCTGCCTCCCAAGTCCCAGCTGATCGGCTGGGTCTTCTTTTGTTGCCTTGCACAGGAAAACAGAGCTGGAAAGCAGGTTAGTGAAGTGAGAAGGGAATGGGATTTTGCAGTATCCTTCCCCTGACATGCCCACCAAGCCATGCCCATCAACCCATGCCATACCCACCAACCCATACACACAGAACCGGTAGTAAAAAAAAATTGAATCCCACCACTGGTATACACAATATGGTGTACAAGGTACAAAATGTTCTGTGTAAATCAGAATCAAAATGCATGAGAACTGATTCATTTATGTTATGTAGCTTGAAACTCAATTCAACTGCATTAAAGCAGGGCTCCCCAATCCCTAGGCCACGTCCCATTACCAGGCATATTCAGAATTGGGCTGTGTGAGTGACTGGCTGGAGTGTGTGCAAGTGTGCATGCAACTCAACTTGCACAAGCAGCAGGCTAGCAGGCACTCAGGTGCATGCGCGCCAGCCTGCCCCTCGTGCAAGGCAAGATGCGTGTGTGCTCACCAGCCTGCCATTTGCATCAGAACTGCCTATGTGATTGTGCAGCCCAGTTCCCCTCTTCCCCTTCTAGCAGGGCCACTAAGCCAAAAAGGTTGGGGGCCACTGTATTAAACCTTATGCAACAATTAATTTATAAATTATACCCCTCCACACACATCTTTTAAAAAAACCATATATCTAGTCACTAGAATAGGACCATGAGACAGTATGGTACTTCCACACTCACAATTGTTATTTCACTTCTTTAAAGAATTATATAACACTTGCTACTTTTATGGCTCTAAGAGGTTTACAACAATTAGCATTACTAATACAGCAGTTTTCCAAGGCAGAGTTTAGAAACTTCAGGTGAGATCTTTAAAAGCTGGTTTATTAACAGTACTACATATGTTATCACACTGGGAGCTTTTTCTTACTTCCTTATTTAATACAATTTATGAGTGATGTCTTAGTCATGCTTCAGCCATGTGGCTTTTTTCTAAACACCTATTTTGGTTGATGGAGAACAGTTGGGAAACACTAGACAAGTATGTGAATCTTTGAGCTGCTAATTGCATTTTAATTTCTCTTCTTGGAACAATCTGTTGTGAAAAGCATTTATATTTTACTGGCGGAATCTCTCTCTCTCAGGTTTGTGGAGTCCTTAGACAAGAAGCTCCACCTGAGTTTGACAGGAAATGTTATTTTCCCCCTAAGCAAGTTTGCCACGTTCTTTGTAGTTATTGTGACTTGATTAATGAGGAGGCTCACCTGAGGAAGATGATATAAAATGTCATTTAATTTCATTTTATATTAAAATTTAGATTATTTTTTTGGAAAATGATATGCCTAAAATATGATCAAACAAAACGAAGAATGGGAATATGCAAGCATATAAAACATATAGAAGAATTAGGACAGTGTTTAGTATTACAGATAAACTATCACATAGTTTCTTAGGGAGGGGGGAAAAAACCTTAATTTGTTTGGAGAAGGAAAATCTTCAAGTACAGAAAGAGTTTGTGTATACTTTCCCTCTTTTCTCTAGGAAATTTCTTCACACAAATGGTTGACTGGATCCTTTTTAAAGGGGGGGGGGGGGCAGGGTTAGGTGTATATTCTTTAGAAAACCTGCAGTTAAATCATCATTTTTGAAAATGAGAATACTAAATTGAATTGCAGCGTAGCTACAACAATAACATTTTTGAATTACCCTGGCAACATTTTGTATTCTCGAAGATGAGAGAGATCCTCCCTCCTGCGACCACACCACACCCTCCGCTTAACTATGACCAACACAACTACTCCAATCACCTTCAGGAAAAAGTGAAGGGTGGCAAATAGGAGGTGTGTTCTTTCCTAACTTACAGTAGATTAAAATCCTATCTTAAAAAGATCTCAGCACTGCAGTGCTCACCCTTGGATCAAAGGTATGTGTTACATGCCATCAGAATTTGTATGCCTCTCATCTAGGAATCTGTGAAGTGCAGCAGAATCTTTAGTGATTTTCTAACCTTTTGTCTGAAAGATATTAAAGACATCAAAACAGTCATATTGTATCAAAGCAATATTCCATCTACTGTAGTAAGCTGTATATGTCACACACACACACAAAAACTAATCAGAGGAATCAGTGCCTTTTTTTTCTGACAGGCTCTTCTTCATTTAAAAATGCATTACTGTAAGAAATTCAGCTGCTGTAACTTTTTTCTAACCAGGTTTCTCTGTGTTGTATCTGTTCAACTCTGGTTTGCCTTGTAGCTGTTAAAGGCTGTCCCAGTGTTCTGTAAAAGATTAAGAGGGTGGGAATCTGGCAGGATAGGAAAATTATACAATGTTAAAAGTCATTTAACACACTCACTCATGGCTCGTCCTTGAATTCAAACCTATGGCTCTGTTCAAACACAATGTTATATAGAAGCAGAGATTGAAAAAGGACATTAGCACACATTCATAACTGGGAATAAGAAATTAAATGTCATCCTGCATGGCACAGAGTTAGTTTATACATTACTTTTGTTTTATTTTACTTTCTTTCAGACTACATTACTGGATAACTACTCTATCTGATAATAATAAGGCTAGCAGATCTAGTCCCAAAACCTGAAGATAGAAAAGATATATACAGATACTAACATTGTGTTGCTGGCTAGTAGTTGTTGGGAATTTTAAAATTCAGAGCTGGAAAGCCCTAGGCATAGTTCTCTCCAAAAGTTCCAATATGCAGGGTTCAACATTTACACCCTTTCATCATTCCTTTCACCATCCATGTTTCTCATAAAACTCTAGTATTTAAAAAATGCAATCCATAGCAACATGCAAGATTTTTTTTTCTCTGTCCAAATGGTATTCGGTAAATTTATTGTTTAATTTATAATATAGTTTCTGACAGATTCTTTTGTTTAATTAACATCATGAGACATGAGGCTTGGAATTCAGTACACCCCTCTCTAGATAATGTAGGAAATATGCTACCATCAGGATATTGTATATATGAACATAGCTTCTCCTGACAGTTAAAACTCTGTGCAGGTGCAAAGGGCATTGATGGCATCAAGGCATTATATTTATTTTAGAGAGTGTAGATACAACAAAATGGATGCTATGTGACAGCTTTATCAGTGAGCCCAGAATGGCCTTTCTATGGTTCATCGTCTCAATTAAAAGCAAAGCACCCTGCATCCTTGAAGCAAGTGTAACAACATAGGATTTTGAGATCCCAGTATGGAAAGACAGAAGGAGATTAAGCTAATTTCTTCCAGACAGAAGATTTAAGTGTGAAGCATTTTTAAAAGAAGAGTTCATCCGATGAACACATGAGATGATATAAAGTGCATCACACATTTTAATGACTATCTGAAGTAGTATATGGGATTAAATCTTCCATGCTGAGATGCTGTGCAGACTCATCTGATTTTGCATCTAATAGACAGAGAGGCTGCACTTATTCAGCATATTTAACCTGGCTTCTGCATTAATCCATTTGCTGGTTCAGCTTACACTGAAGCTTAAACTATCCAAATGGGATGGATTTACACAGCAAAATAAAAATGAAAAAGGAGGAGGAGGAGGAGGAGGAGGAGGAGGAGGAGGAGGAGGAGGAGGAGGAGGAGGAGGAGGAGGAGGAGGAGGAGAAGCAATCTAAGACTAACACCAACCAAGCTTAGTATATTACCTGAATGAAACCATTAGTTCTTTACCTGGTCTACTTAAGAGGGTTGCCTGAAGATAGTCAGATAGTGCTTACTTTTCTATTTAGAACAGCCAACTCATATGGACTCTTCCATATTTCTGAACTGAGCAATTAATAAATGATGCTATTATCATATCAGTCACTCTTTAGAACTGCAAGAGACAGCAATCAATTGGAAATAAGAGCTATATCACATTGCTGGGAAAAATAGTCTTTAAATGTAAACATCATCCCTTCATACAGGATTTGGCATATGTGGAAATTTGACCCCTATTGGGGTCACTAATCTCTGTAGAAACTATAACCTTCTTGTGGAGAAGGTGCTGGAATATCCCAGTGGCACTCTGAACTGCTGAGACTATACATGTCCAAGAGGGTCATTCACAAAGTACGGGTCATAAAAAGGGGGTCAGATTAAATAAGACTCATTGGAGAAGGCAATAACAAGCCAGCAGCAAAACCACCTCATGACTGCAGACAACGTGCACCATAAATCAGAAGATCCCAAGAAGCTACTGGAGAAAAGCTGAGGTCAATTGAGTCTCCTCAACTGAATTAAAGCTAAAAGGACATTCAGTTGCTGGTGTGGGCAGAAGCAAAAGGAAAGCATGATGCTGCAAAGATTTATATGCCTTTTATATATAGAACTCAGAATTATGAATCAAAGCAGATTTGATGTTGCCAAAGCAAAAACATTCTGACAATCAGTATATTGAAATGAATTGAAATGAATCACCATATCAGAGGAGGATCAGGTGTTTTATTGCAGAAAAGAAGAGAAAGAGTAACTATCATTACTGCATTGACAAGAGTTGCTATTGTGAACCACAATAAATAACGTGGCTGCTACACATTATCTGTTCTAAGCAAAGGTTCCTAATGTTAGCATTTTTCTAGGTAATCTTATATTTATATGCTTTTTTCCTATTCAACTTTAGGATCCTTTGTTTAAAAGTAATTTGATTTTAACACATATATTTTAGTGAGGCTTTTTAAAATGGAGGCTGAATTTCAAATACTTTTCCAAATGTGTTGATTTTTTTTCAAAGTTGCTTTTGTCTCTGGCAATCTCAGTATTTTAAGAAAAAAAATCTATGTTGAAAAAAATGTTCTAAGGCTGTGATCCAAGAATCATCTGTAAGATACCTAATGTGGTCATCCACAACTGAGTGCTCCATTTGAATGTCCCTCTGTGGAAGTTTCTCCCACTTTCCAGGAAATCACCTTGTTAGGTGAACCAATTTTATCTTCCAGAGACATTGCAGAGAGTAGAGAGAGAAAGTGCTGGAGAGTTCCAGAAATTTCCCTTCTGTAATGAAAGATTAACATTCTTCTAGGTAACTTAGGTAATTTAGGTAACAAAGTATTATAAGTTTTCATTAGTAAAATCTATGAGGTTATCAACTGTTTCGCTGTTTTGCTGTGCTTTCCTCCCATCCTGGAGCTGGGAAGAGTCACGTCAGCATTAACTGTACTGTCCTGATTAAAAAATCCAGAAAACTTCATGCTGTATCCCACCATGAGGTATTATAATGGCAGCAATAGATATTATAGTGGCAGCAATAGATATTATAGTGGCAGCAATTATAACAGCAGCAATTCTCTGGCTGTAATCACAAACCATAAGCAAAACTGCTATCAGTCGTGGAGCAGGGTGCCAGCCTGGGGTTTGTAACAGTCAGGTGATGTAATGGGCAGAAGGAGTAATCATAAGGAACAGGAGGAAGAGCTTCAACCAAGAAAATGGTCAGATGAAATAAATTTGAGCCTGGGGTAGAAAAGCATCTCAAAACAGTTCATCCCTAGTTCTCACAAGGATAAATGTAGGGGTGGGATTCAAATTTCTTAGCAACCGGTTCTGTGGGCATGGCCTAATTTGTGGGTGTGGCTTGGTGGTCATGTGACTTGGTGGGCATGGCTTGTATGTAAATATTGTAAATGTTTATGTAAATATTGAATTTTTTTATAAAAACAGCAACTTTTACCCAAAATCAGGCAAAGCAGGCAGTCAGATTGAGTTGCTTGCAGAATCACAGATTCATTCACAGATCTACCATTCTGCAATCTGCTGCCTGAGTCTGCACTGAAAAATAGAAGCTTCAGTCCTAAGAAAGGTTCAGCTCTGCTCTCAGGCCACTTCTCCCCCGCCCAACCCCAGGGAAGCCTTCTGAGAGAAGGCAAACAGTACAACAGAGATTTAGATTAGCTAGAAAGCAAGAAATCCAACAATTTCCTGCTTTCTAGCTAATCTAAATTGCCCGGCACATCTGATAGTCAGAACAGCTGATCATTCGGGGGGAAAGGAAAAATAGCAACTTACCAAAAATTAGGTGAAGGCACAATGCAGGCAAGTTGGATGGCATGCATGCCAGATAAGGAGTGACTGGGCAGGGTGGGGTGGGCGGGGCCAGCCAGTGGTGCGATTTGCCGGTTCTCTGAACTGCACAGAATCATAACAACCGGTTCTATAGAACCAGGCCATACCAGTAGAATCCCATCCCTGGATAAATGGGGGTGGAGGAGGCGAATCCATTCAGACTTGCAGAATGGGAAGTGGTCTTATTCCAATGCTGGTTTCTGGATATACTAGATTTCTGGATATACTATTCTATACTGAATATACCTACCTGACTCTTAAGGAGGAAAAAAAATAAAAGATCTGAAAAAAGGGGACTGTTTTTCCATGAAAGAGCCAGATGTTATACCTGGATTTTGTGTATTCAGGCTGAAGTCTCTTAGCTGCTGTAGAGCAAACAAATGCTGGCAGTATACCTTAGAAATGTGTAACAAAGGGCTTCTGGTAGCTAATCCTATTTTTCAGGACTGTCACAAAGGCCATAAGATGCACAAGTTGTTTTAGTAGTTTTCTATCCTGTGTTTGCCTTGATTTTAGCTGTGTTTTTCTGTATGTTGCTTCTGAGGCTGTTGTTTTAGGAAGCCTAGCCATTTTTAAAAAAATAATAATAACAATGACAACAAACTCTAGGGTGAACAAATAAAAATAAATGACATTCAATTTTTTTGAAACAATGGCTTTAACTAGATTGCAGTGTTCCTTCAAAATAATGACCTAATCGAATAAACAAGATAAGTTTACTGCTACTTCTATTTAAAGTTTGATTCCTTTATTTATTAAACAAAATTTTGAAAACGTCTTTGAATTGAGTTTTCAGTGTGAAAAAGTAAGGAGACCTAGTTATTTGCATGTATCCTGATTTCTACCTCTAAGTTACCTAGAGCAGGGGTGTCAAACTTGTGTCATCACAGAGGCATTATGTGACATATTGGGACTTTTCCCCACTTCACTAAACCAGGCGGGGGCAGGACCATCATGTGACTCATCTGGGCCACAGGCCACGAGTTTGACAACCCTGTTACTCTCAAGCTACCAATTGTTCATACCTTAAGATTTCTTCCATCAAACTGTTATTAGCTCAAAGATATTCAAGGCTTAATGAAAATATCCTAGGGCTTTAAAAAAATACTCAGAATTATTTTAAAAAGAGTCATGAAGTTGGCGCGCCTTCCAGCAATTTAATACAAAACCTATTACATGGGAAAGATAACTAGGTCCACCAGTAATAAGTCAGACTACTTACCTCAGAGCTTAATGGTCAATTAATTTCAGTGCCATTCTTCCAGTAACACAATTACATAATCATTTATGGAAAATAGATCTACCTAATCAAAGCAATAAATACAGTAAATATTTGTTTAGAATATATTAATTTGTTTGCTAGTTGTGTCATAATTCTTAAAACTGCTGGCATTCCCCATTTACTCACCTTATATAAATATTATGACTGTAAGATGGGATTTAAACAGAGATATTAAGTCCATTGAAGAAAACTCAGTAAATTTACTTTTGACACTTTAGGGGTTATAAACTCCACTCAATAAATAATTATTGAGATTAGCCATCAAATAATCCTATATTGCATAATGGCTTTTTTTCCCAAAATTAAATCAGCAACTAAGAAATTCTCAAAATTCAACAGTGACTTGGATCCATCCAAAATGAAACGGCAACGCAGATCTGCTTCTTGCTACTCATACTGCAAAACATTGGTTCCAACATTACATTCCTAAACAACATCGAACAATAATAACTACCATTCTTTAATTATATTGCTGAGAATGGTAACAGTTCTAATTACTCATCCTGATGTAATTGCAATATCTCTAGCTACCAGCAATCAGATACAGAACATTCTAAACTTTTGCTGACACTGAATGATCATCACCGAATGATCAATTTGCAGCCCAGATCTGGTAACCCCAATTGTAGAAACACCCGGAAACTCAAGTTGGGACCCATTTCAATAAACGCAACTAGTGTGAACCAAGGATTCATCTAGTTGCAATCTATCATCTGTCCTCCAGATGTGGTAAGGTACAACCTTTTAAATGCCCTGCTTATAATGACTTCTGGGAGCTCCTGTCTCAGGAATTGGGGGGGGGGGGGCAGCCAATTAAACAAGAGTTGGCTAGACCATCGTTTTCATGTTTCCCAACAATGTTCATTGTTTCTATTAAGTCAGTTTTTCTTTTATACAAAACCCAACTTCATATATGTTGAAGAAGAGAAGTCTGCAGAACATGTTATTCTAGCAAAGCAAATTCCCAAGTTGCATAAAGAGCTATAATTATGCTCAAAATAGATGGTCTTCCGAATGATTGTGATGGTCTTCCGAATGACTGTGAGAAAGTTGAAGAGAATAGATGGCTGAAAACATACACTCTCTTCTACAAAATCTGAAGTTGTCATATGTCCAGGTGAATAGCTGTAGTGGTATGTAGGAATGACCTTGGGAGATGGATGGGGGAGCACAGAATGATCAGATAAGAAAATCAGCCCACAGCTGCATAATGGAAGAGAAAGTCAGAAAGAAACGTTCCTAACTTCTTGAGCTGTAAAAGAGACAGTGGGAGATTTATTTTATCAGATTTGCAACATTCTGTCAATGTAGTCTTACAATAAAGTAGAATTAGCTCATCTGGTCCTATTTCCTGTCTGGTCTTCCTGGGAAGGTTAATATCAATCTTGCAAATCTTATACTACAAATCTCCCCCAGTCTCTTTTACAGTCTTAGAGAGGTTCCTTTCTGAGTTCCTTTTCTCTGCCCATTATGTATTATGGGCTATGAGAAGATAAGGAAAAACATCAGTCCTCCTGATGGTCATCACTACACCAAGATCTGTTTTCTGCCATCTTTGTGCTCTTAACATATGGAATATGGTTAATGTGGGGGGAGAAGTATATCCCAGGTTTAAAACTATTGCAGGTAGGAAAAATTGTTAGTATTTGGGTGGACGGGGTTTCCAAAACGTATTTCAACATTTTTGCTACTGTCTCATGTGATTAATATCAAGAACCAGTTTCATTTAGCAATTGAGGAACCTGGCTAGTAATCAGGAGACAGTGAATTATAGTCCCCACCTGAAGTAGGAAACCAACTGGATGAGCTTGGGCCAGTCAATCTCTCTCAAACCCAGAAAGAAGGCAATGGCAAACCACTTCTGAATAACATTGCCAAAAAATAATAATAACAATGCAGGGACCTGTCCAGAAGTCACCAGGAGTTAGTACTGATTCACATACAGTATGTTTAATCAGTTAACTTTATTTCTAGAATAATACAATAATAAAAACAAAAACATTAGTAATAATATTGGAGAAAAATCTCAATTTATATCATTTACATAGTAAATAAAATATTTCTAACTCCTGCTATAAATTGTGGCTTGTAAACAGATGAAGTGATGATATTTTTTACAGTTTGCTATAAATTATGCTGTATATTTTCATTCTAGTGCTTACCACCAACATTAAAAAAACTGTTCTTGAAAATTATTGCCCACTCAGTAATCTGACATATCAGCCTTAAAAATGGATGACTAGAGATGACGGATCTAGCCATTTCTAGGTAACATTTAGAAACTACTATGATAAGCCAGCACCAAGATTAGTTTTCTTATAGCAAAATGTTACTTCAAAATCCTCCTTTTTATTGGCTGCAGAAACATTTTGAAAAATGAATGAAAAGATGGGGGAGGAAGAATGGAGGTGTGTAGGAGAAAAGCAGTTCTTTCCTCCTTTTTGTGTGATGACGGAATTGCTATTATCACAACGGTTATCAGCAAAACCACCAATAGTCCTACTAACTCCATCTTAAACTCAAGTATGATTGGTAAATGTGTTTCACATGCATAATTCTCCCCTCCACCATCTTTGGATTCCCTCTTTCTAACCCAGGCTTCTCAAATAAGACCTGAGGAATTGGTTTGGTATAGGTTATTAAACAAGCATTATGGTTTGTGTTGTCTGTTAAATGCACAAATCTAATACAATTGTCTATTACTCGTTACATTTCTGTGAAATTTGTATTATCAAATCTGCCCTAAAATATATATTTTAAATACAAAATGTGTTATGGGGAGAGGTAAGAAATAAAAGGTATATTTGTATTCATATGCCATGTACTTTTTTGTACAGATGGATAGAACCAAGGCATAAATAAATACATGTAAAATCTATAATGTAATCTCTTCATTTGCTACCAATTGCTCTGATTGGAAGAAGTGCTTCAAAGTCAGGCCCTACATTATTATTGCCATTTAACTGGAGATGTCAGGAAAGGAATCTAGTAATTGTTGTGTGGCCAGTAGATGTTCTCCTCACAGCAAGAGTCTACTTTCCAAACAGTTCACAGTAGCTGCAGTTTTGGGGGGCTACACATTGCTCTGAGTCACACACATTGCTATTTCATAGCACCAAGAGGCTGGGTCTCCCAGCATTACAACATAACCCAGATTGTAACCGAAGCCATTATTGAGACATCGGCCACATAAAGCAGCACTTCTCCACCTTCACACTCTGAGGAATTTTCATCCATTCATAGCTTTCCTGTTAATAGAATAATCAGAGATGAGAAAGGAGAAAGAACAGTCAATTAAATTGGATCAAGACTGTTAAACTTGTGGCCTGTGGGCTGGATGCATCACACACTGGCCACACCCACACCCGGTTTAGCGATGGGGAAAAAGTCATGATATGTCATGTGATGATGTCGTGATGATGTGAGTTTGACACCCATGAATTAGATCATTCAAAGAAAGCTAGGAAAAAATAGATATTCTGAAGGGCTGTGCTTTTTAAGAACTATTCTTCTCTTAAACATAGAGCCATCTCAAATAATGTTCCATGATGCTAAGGTACTGCCAAGGTGTCATTCTTGTCAACAGAAGCAAATCAGTTTAGCAATGAGTCAACCAAGTTTGAGTCTGCTTAGCTTTTCTGAGATCAAGCAAGGTTATCTATGTGCTGCCACTGGGAATATAAATTGATATATTTACTGCACATTTAGTTGCTAATACTTCCATAAGTAAAGTACATATTGAAAAGAAAAAGTGGAGTATAAAATAAAGGAAAAATAGAAGAAGAAGCATAAGAATAAAAATATTTTTCTTTTCCTTCTGCAATAGGAACGATGAACTGTTCAGAAAACAAAAACAATGAATTCTTATTGCAGTACCTGGAAGCTCATGAACCATATTTCATATGCTTCATGTGACATTGAGAAATTAACAGAATTATGTAGGAAAGGAAGAAAGCAATGGACAATTTATCCTGAAATAGATTAATCCTGAGATAATCTTATCCTATTTTGTAATAGGCTCCAGGAAGAAATAGTTCATTGGGTTTCTCAAATGTGCACCTTTCAATTTCATTCCATTATTTGGTAAGAAGGTGAACCAACATATATGGATATCTCAGAAACAACTAGGGTAAGGTCTAAAAGTTGTGCCTGTGCTGCAGAAACATAGGAACGTATGTTACATCTCACAACTTATATTGCAGCTCTAAGTTCTAAGTGGTATTCAGGTCCTTCATGGCTGGGTAAGGTGCCTAGGAGATCACATGTGGTTAGATATGGACCGTGACAAATGCATATTTGAGAGGGGGGGCAATTCCCCCATCCGTTAAAGTTGCCACCCTCTCCTCAAGAATCCATCTCTAGATCTGACTGTTTTTGAAAACATTCTTCCTTTCTTGAACACTTTTGTGAAAAAGGTGGGTAAAGCAGATTATCTGGACCCCTTCCAGCCAGGTTTAAGGCTTGGATGTGGGACTGAAATGATCTTGGTTGCATGTTTGGATATGTGATGTGCCCTGGAGGGACAACAGTTGAGATAATGTTTATTTGGAGGAGAAAATCATAGTTCCTGTTCTACATGTTTTAGTAAACAAATCATAAATTGCTCTGCTTCTTCGACCGAAGCAACTAAGCAGCATACTCATGGTAAAGCAGAGTTCCTCACTGTTTTGCTTTTCCGCAGCATATAAATGCTGCCATTGAGTGATTTCTTCATTACCATATATTATTTCAGCTCTTTCATGCAGTTCATGTAAGTGCATATTTGATTTCTTTCTGTCTAATGAAATTATATTTTAAGAGTTGATTAAACCAAAGAAGTCATTCTGAATGTAAAATGAAGGAGTTAGTGTATATTTCAAAGGTTTTTGAAAAACAAGCAAGTCTTATTTTTTATGAGACTCAGCATAACTGTTCTTGGTCTTGCTGCGTATTGATTCCGAGATGATAAGCTCCCATTGTCCTCACTTTAATATTTTTATCTCTGCAAAAATTCCCAGATGCCATCGTTATGAGGACAAAATTCATGTCTTCCATTAAGGAAAGCTTCATTTCTATTCAGTTACATTATCTAGAAGTAATGTACAAACTGAAGCAATGAAAGAAGCAAGGATGTAAGTCAGTAAGGATGTAAGTAAGTAAATTCCAGGTCTAACAGAAGGGCTTCATATTCACAAGGAAAATGATAATGATTCTCAAAAGAGGTCTCAACATTTTTAGTGTGATCCTTAAGGAACAATTACATTAAATTGGAGGCAGGGGAATATTCTGGATTAGAAGTCAACTTTAACAGTTGTGAAATATTACACCAAAGTGTTCTCCAAAGGCTGTTGAATTTGGAAAAGCTGATTTGAGAAGTTCCTTTATTTCATGTTGCCTTGGTGGAATGACAGCAAATATTATCAATAACAGTGTAAAACACCCACAGTTAAACAGGCCTCTTTTGTGTTCATTAAAACAGGCGATACAACATCTGCTTAGATAAAAATCATTATTATTCTCATTATTTTTCATGTTTTAAAACTTCATAAATCTGTGTGACAATTAATTATGCTGATCTTTTCTCTATGATTCCAAGACAATCAGATTGGGACCAGCAACAAACATATTTAATTTGAATTAATTTAAATTAAATTAAGCTAGCAATATTATTTCACGTTTGGTAATGTTATGGTTATGATTTTCAGAAACTGTTCATGCATCATTCAGATGAATAGCAATGACTATTTTAGTTCTTATTACATTTCTGCTTCAAACAATCAAATGTGTCTTTTCCCCCCCTAATAAAACCCTAACCCCAAACCATTGTTTTCATCTTCTGAATACTTTTCATGGTTATAATAGCAATGTACCTCTTGTGGATTAGGAATGATAGAAAACACTGAATATATTTTATTTTACGGTACCTTTGTTTGTTGTACGAAGTCTTATTACACCTTTGCTATTGTATTTTCTAGGTGGATCAAAGCAATTTCACATTTTCTTCTGCTGTCAGACAAAAATGACTTCATTACATATAATGTTGCAAAATGTTATAGCATATAAAGTTTGACACAAATTAACATTTAAGCCACTTTTGTGAATAAGCCATTTTACTGTTAGCTGATCACAATATAAGGTTGATCTTGAAGGTCCTAGAGTGGTTTTTAAATTGTAAATTGTATCTATCAGTATGTGTACAGCTTGATTATGGGCTATTCCCTAATAAGTGTTTTACTGGTTCTATAACATTACTTAATACCATAAACATCTATCTGTTTGACTAACTAGTCTGGATAATTAAATGAATACATTTTCCTAATCTTAATAACAATAAACATTTTCAGGATTTCAGCAAAAAACATATATCTTCAACTTTTTCTAGTTTTGAGTCTTGTGATGACCTGGGGTGTGGCACAAAGGCAACACAGTCAAACAAGCAATAAGAGTCCCTTTCATGTCTCCAATTTTGCCCCCAATGTCCAGGTTACCTTCGGCTGGAGAAAAACTCTCCTAGGAACAGCCTTTAACTGTAGAAAATTCAGTCAAAAACAAGGTACAAACAAACTGTAACTAAAAATCCAAACAAAGCAAGCTGAAGTAATTAATTTGACAGGGCAGGAGAAGGAATTTCTGACTTGAAAGCACGGCAAAACTCACACAGTTGGGAAGACGCCAGGAACACAGATAAGCCATGATGATACCAGATAAATTCACGTTTGCTCCCAACAACTTGCTGTGCACAGCTTCCTCTTTTATACACTGTGTTCCCAGCTGCAGCTAATGAAGGGAATTAGGGCCCTTTCCTCCCCCGTAAGCCATGCAACCAGGGGTGGGATTCTATCAGTTCACACCTATTCGCTAGAACTGGTTGTTAACATTCCAAGCAGTTCGGAGAACCGGTTGTTAGAAGAAATTACTGGCCTAATCCTATAAGGAAGGCAGGAAGGAAACATTCTGGTGTTGCTTACAGAAACTGCCTCTCCATTAACCCTTATTACATTCTTGGCAGGACTAGACTTCCTGTCTCAGGAACGTCTCTGGAGTTTTTTCCCCCTCCTTTGCTGGTACTTTTCTTGTGTGGAGTGACCATTCAAAGTTACAATGGCACTGAAAAAAGTGACTTATGACCATTTTTCACACTTACGGCTGTTGCAGCATCCCCACAGTCATGAGAGGCCAGGCAAGGAGATGCATGCCTCGATGTAACTGATATTGAGTTGGCCATGCCCAGCCAATAACATGAACACCAAGCCACGTCCACCCAGTCACATGACCACCAAGCCACGCCCACCAATTAAGCCATGCCCACAGAATCGGTTGTTAAAAAATTTGAATCCCACCCCTGCACGTAACCCACATTGCTCCCTTCTCCGTTCCTCCCTGCGTGCCCTAGGATGAAGAGGGGGTGAACCTGGGTCTTCCTTTGAATTCCCTCTCCCTTGCTCTACCTCTCCCCTGCTCTGCACAGACGGATTTTGCCTTCTCCAGTTTCTTCCACAGCCAACAAAGCCACACTCCCACTCCCTGTAAGCTGTTCAGCTTCCACTTCCGAGTCAGATTCCGACAGGGGCATGACAAGTCTGGAAAGTGATGTTCAAACACATTAATAAACTTTACCTCCATTTTGTTCTTCTTCTTCATTTCACAGAATGGTGACATTTGAAAAACAGCCTGGAGAATGACAGTTACAAGAAAAATGTTCAGATAGCTTCTATTGAAAATCCTCATATGACACAAACACAGAGAAGCTGGCCTCCTGTGACAGGAATATAAGAGAGTATATGAGAGGAATATATGAGAGGAATATATGAGAGTTGGCAGTGGTCTAAAAAGGACCTAAAGAGACAGATATTGGACAATAGCTCTGGGCTTAGCTTTATATATTTGAACATGGAAGTCATTAACCAGTGTTCTTTCTTCCTACAATGGTCATTCCTAACTAGAAGTTTCAATTTAGGTGAAGTTTCCATTTCATTTGCAAATTTTGCCCTAAATCATGGTTTTAGAAGACGGGCCTAGAATATTTATGAAAGCCTTTATCTCACCTGCTTATACTAATTTAGGTGATCTTCGTGATCTAGATCAAAGAGAGGAAATAGCCATCATTATTCATCTTACTTTCATAATGAATTTTTTTTTTCTGGACAAATAGATTAGAAGGCACTTTCCTCACCAAACAGGTTTGATTGGTTGTTCTGAAGTTCACAAAAATTACCTCATAAGTTTTGGTCAAGGACATGAGATAGTGAAATGGCCATAAGGCAATGTTTATACGCATCTTTTTTCTTTCTCTGACTCTTCCCAGTTGCCTTGATAATGTTTAGGAAGAACTGTATTCTTGAGTTCCATGTGCAATTAGGAAGAAACTGAGATAGCAGTCTATTCTTTCTGCAGTCAAAGTGACTATCTAAGAATAGCAGTATAAAACAAACAAGGCAAACATTGTTCCAAAGTTCAACCTTCCTATTTTCCAAGAATAAAATACTATGGCCAATTGAAGCAGTCAAAATAAGGCAATTGTCCCAATCATTTTGGATCAGAGTATGAGGAAGACAATTTGGATGATGTTGTGGAGCGGCGGAATAACCTGAGGCAAACATGGAGCGAACTTTAGCTTTTACTTTATTGTAGCAATAAAGGGTTGCTGCGGCTGCCGCGCTAACAAGGTAGCCAGCTGGCAGACAACAGCTGATGCCGTTTGACAGCTCCCTTTTATAGCTGGCTGTCAAACGGCATCAGCCAATAGGAACGGTCCATGTTCCCGCTGGAAACACGGACCGGAGTGAAGACTTCAGCTTAGTCTTTTCCGAATGCCACACTCCTTTCTCCCAGAATGGAGCATGCATAGTCCTTCATATAACTCGGGCGCTTGCGCAGGTGGCCAGATCTTCTAAGTCCTGACAAAGCTGCTGCTGGAAGGAACTTTTCTGCTTGCTGGGCAACTTCTGGTGCCGACAAAGCTGGCGTCTCGGCTTCAGGCATTTCTGGGCGAGGGACAGATGGCTGTTCAGGTAGGCTTGTGTTCCTGTCGGATCCGAGGGAAGTTTCTTTGGGTGTTTCTGTGATTGCCTTCTCCATATTTTCCATGACTTCTGTGTTTATAATTTTGACCTTCCAAGGTCAATTCTGCTTACATTTCTTTGAATGGATCTGCATCTGCCTTAGGTGGTAGTAGCCATGCTCAGCTATTGCTTCTGAATCTCCAGCCAGTTCTGCATCTTGTGGACACAGTGTCCATTTTGTTCATGGCACAGAATCCATTTTGTAGCTCTCAAGCTTGCCTGCTGCCTTCAGTTGTTGTTGGAGAATTTGTTCTACTTTCAGCACTGAAAGTAAGAATGATAAGGAGCACCAGCTGCTTTGAACAACAAAATGTCTTGGGCCATCCCAGAATAGTTCTCAGCCCCCAAACATATGGAATAATAACCTGAAATGCCTCTAAGCCTGCTAGAAATGTCTGATTACTCATTGACCATCTGCATCTGTACTTGTTCATTAAGGGTGAGTAAAAAAAAAGTACCAAGTTGTTGAGTTTCTGAAAGGGTGAGCAGATCTTAAGATGACAGCATCAAAAAGGATCATAATCACTTTTATCAAAGTTAACACTTCAAACAAAAATCAGAGCAAACCAAATCAAAGCTTTCTATCTTCTCTCCTAGATCTATCGGTGGGGGGGGGGGGTCACCCTGGTCTTTCTCCTGTGGCACTCATAAAAATGCTTGATAAAAAGAACCATGACAGATATAGAATGTTTTAATTTTGAAAACCGTTGATCTGTTTTACAGTGACAAATTGCATGTGCCTGTCTAAATAAAGTTACACGTTTATCTTGCCTTTATCCTCAGGGTGCTTTTACTCCATTCATATGTTCAATAAAATTCCATAGCAATAGAGGATAATATTTGTAGCTCAGAGTTGAAATGAGGGGGTCCTTGGTGCTCTCTGAGCTTGGTTGCCTTCTTGCCATCTAGGTAATGGGAACGGGCTTGATGGTTCTTTGGTTGGGCTGTTTATTGTTAGCTTGTTTGGCAATTCCTTGATTGAGGTATTGTTTGCTGCTTGTCTGTTAGAAAACACTCTTATTCCAATCACCTTGGACCATGAAGTTTCCCAGCGACACAGGCTGTAAGCACTAAAATTAATCTGGTAATGAAATATTTGTTTCAATTAACTTTACTGACATCAGTGTTTCTAGGGACCCAATGGGGTCAACCATAAAAGCATGTTAATTACACCATGTTCAAAGCATCTAGGCTTAAAGTAATGTCACACTTAGATATCTGAGTGGGAATTTAAATTTGGTTCATCATTCTGTATTAAAGATTAACAAATAAAAGTAGAAAGTCACATATATACAGACCTTTGACAGACAGAAGCCTATTTAAGCTTATCTCTAGGGCTTCTCTTTAAGACATGCATGGGGACACTGTGGTCCTTGCACCTGACTGATTTTCCCCAGTGTATCCTCTGCTTTACATTTTTCAGCAAAAGAGAAGCTCATCCCGATGATGAGTTTGATTTTTCTGGGCAGATGATGACTAGCAGCTAGCTACTCTCAGAGAAGCAGTCGCAAAAAAATGCTATTGCTAGAGCAGTATTCAGCTGTCAGACCCATGAGGGAGACTGACTCCACTGGAAAAATAGAGCTCTGCTATATTAAGAGAGGCTCTAATATGGAATCTTGCAAATCTGCCTATGTTTTCCCTTCACAACCTCTTGTACCCTATGGAGTCAAAGAAAAGGAACTCTGAGTCTTTTTTTCTAATATTTCCCACCTCCCTGGGCTTAACATGTCTTTTTGTCCTTGTTGCTGTTGGATGGCTTCTCCAAAGTCATCTGCAGGGCTCTCTACACCAATCCAAAGTGTAGGATTGCATGGATTGGACAGATAATTGGCCATCAATTACAGGGCAAGAGGCATAAGGATTGATAGAATCATTTAAGGCCATTCATGCTTCTGGTACTGATTGCAGGGGTGGATTGCTAGGGGTTTGCAGGGATTCAGGAGAGCCCCTAGCTAAGATTCGGTGCAGTTTGGAGAACCCCCAAATTCCACTCCTAGCTGCCCTGTCCACCCCACCCCACCCCTCTCAGGAGTCCCCATGTGGCCCGTTTTGGATGCAGGTTAAGTATAGGGGGTGCACAGAGGCTTGGGGAGGGTGAAAAACAGGCCTCCTGGTTCAGAAAGGCTAGAAACAGGCCTGTTTCCAGCTTCCAGAGAGCCTCCGGAGCCTGGGGAGGCCATTTTCGCTCTCCTGGAGGCTCAAGGAAAGCCCCCAGAGCCCAGGGAGAGCAAAAATGCCCCCCCTTGCCATGGTGCAGGAGGCCAACTAGCCATGCCTACCATGGCCATGCCCACCCAGCAACCTGACAGAGAACCCTTTGCTAAAATTTTTGAAGCCTCCTGACTGATTGTGTTATGCCCAAATTCATTAAAAGAATTCTAGTTGGTGGGTACCTTGTTAGAATCTCTCTATACATTTATATATCAGACCTGTTATATATCCCAAGAGATTGGGAGATGGTAATTATTGTCCAATTATTTAAGAAGCAGTAAGAATGAGCCACATAACTACAGGCCTATTAACCTTTAGAGTCATTAGCAACTTATATGCTAAAGACTTAAATTCTACATTACAAGACTGGATAAAGACAATAGGTGCAATCCAATATGAAGAGGCAGGAGAGGCATTATTTTGGTCTTTGATCATCTTGTGCAAAAATATGTGTACAAAAAGGAAGTATCTCTCAATGAAGCTTCGCTTGATTTCAAGCAAGCTTTTAACTCAGTATCCAGGAATGTTCTTTGGGATAAATTTAAAAAAAAAATACAACTATTGATACCTGCTTCATCCATTTCACACAAGAATTATATTCTAACTCTACCCTAAGAGTGAGTAAAAACCCGTTAGAACTCTTTCTGACACTATAAAAATGCAGAAAAGAGTGTGACAAGGATGTATTTTATTTAATTTATTAAAGAGATCTATATAGCTGTTCAACTCACACACAATGTGTTTGGGTGGCACACAACATTAAAAAATCAATAATATTAAAAACTCCAGGATCCATCAAGGTGCTGACAAACACGGTCATGCAAATTTCTCCAGAATCCTCTGCAGTTGCTGAACAACTACCTTCTCAGCAACCTTCTCCAAAAATATTGGTTACAGGCAATGGGGGGATTCAAAATTTTTTACTACCTGTTCTGTGGGCGTGGCTTGGTGGGAGTGGCAGGGGAAAGATACTGTAAAATCTCCAGTCCGAAGTGGTATTTGTCGGTTCTCCAAACTACTCAAAATTTCTGCTACCGATTCTCCACAACTGGTCAGAACCTGATGAATACCACCTCTGGTTACAGGATAAAAACTGTCCATCAGGGTAGTTTCTAGCAATTGCTTCAGCATCCTTTAAAGACTGAGGTGCACCCCTTCGTTCCATCCTTTCCATTTTTAAATTTATCATTACTTGAATAGGTAATGAATTCAGACAGCAATAGAGGTTGACTATAACATAATATCATTATGTGATTTGTATTTTAGTATGTACTATGTTAATTTGCTCCATTTTGTTATTGTTCTGTTACATTTGCTCATTATTTACCAAATAAATAAATAAATACTACTACTACTTACATGCTATGGGAATATTGTGTATCTATGAACAAGGGGGGGGATGTTTGTAGCATTCAAAATCTTATGCATGCACCTGAATGCAAAAGATGTATGCCTCTACAGAGAACACTTGTTCTGTGAATGTTGCTGTCTAAGCCAGATTCATCAATCAAGGAGGAGCTTTCCACCTGGAAAAAGTTATCCAGTCTTATTTTAGAAATTCATCTTAATTACCACTATATTTCTCCTCATTCTGCAATATGTTGAGAGCTGGCCAGATATAGACACCTCTGCATTTGACTTGCTGTGTTATTTTTTTAAAAGATGTTTTATTTTTTCAGTTTTGAATATCAACGTTTGCTATTTACAAATGCCCATGGCAAAAGACAAACCTAATTGGAATATGTACTACTTGGAACTAATTCTAAGTATATGAAAGTTGATTAAACTAAACCACAAGTAAGACTAGTGCATCTTATACCCATCTTCTACTTCTTGTTGGCATAATTTCCTGCAATTAAAGTAATTTGCTGTGAGACATTCATAGCTTCCTGACAATCTGTTTGTTGTGTTATAAAAGTAGTCATAAAAAAGCAGACTATAAGGTTTTGTGAACTCTTTGTGGGTTGAGGGGACTCGATAACTTAAATTAACAAAATGTATTCAATATGTGAAAAATTTATTCATAGAAAAAGTTGCATTCAATTATTTATTTATTTATTCATTTTATTTGTCAATCGCTTACAAGATATCACACTACTAACCATTATTATCTTGTAAACAATTGGCAAATCAAATAAAATAAATAAATAAATAAATAAATAAATAAAGATAATAGGTATAAGTGTAAACATGAGTAAGAATCAGAGGTGGTATTCAGCAGGTTCCGACCAGTTCTGGAGAACCGATAGTGGAAATTTTGAGTAGTCCAGAGAACCGGCAAATACCATCTCTGACTGGAGATTTTACAGTATTCTTCCTCTGCCACGCCCATCAAGCCACCCCCACAGAACCGGTAGTAAAAAAAATTGAATCCCACCAGTGGTAAGAATACAGGAAATAGGTACAAATAAATGGGGACAATAGGACAGGTATGGTAGGCACGATGGTGCACTTATGCACGCCCCTTATTTCTGCTTGCAAAAAAAATATTTCTAACATGCAAAGTGCATGTAGTTTACTTTTTATATTGCTGCATTTCTAAGTGTAAAAAAAGCAGTTTCACTGTTTTTAGGTGAATGGGCTGATTCTATTCTATTTTATTCTATTCTTTTTTAAAGTCCTTGTGCAATAATTAGCTGTAATGATGGCACCCACAACCAATAATGAAAGGAAGGCTGTTGCTTTTTCATCTCTGCACTACAGTGACAGAGCTTTCCAAAATTCAAAGCAGGTTCTCTCGTGAAAAGAGTGTAAGATAAGCCAACATCTTGATATAGATAGGCAAAATTCCTCTTTAACATTACAAAGTTGTTTTCAAGTTCCTAAGAAGATGAAACAAAAGTGAACTCTGGATATCTAAAAAGAGGATTTGACATTTTAAAATCGATGCTTTTAAAGAGCTTACTTCCCAAATAGAGTCAAGTGATAAATTATTAAGGATGTATTTTGAATTACTCTGGATATGCACTAAGTATTTTTGTATTATTTTGCAAATTATTTGTGGCTGTCTTAATTTTCTACACTGTCTATGCTTGTATATATCTACCTTATTTGCCTTTCTATATGTCCCTTAAATTGTGTTTCACATTGGCTTCCAGATTCTACAAATTTTATTGACATAAGAACTATAGCCCCAGTCTACAATCTAGTTAATTCTGCACAAAGGTATTTTAAATAAGATTAAATTATTTGTAGATTATCTGCCCTGTAGATTTCAAGGAAATGCTAAGTCTAAAGGTATTGGAGCTGAAATCAATAATATTTTAAAAATATTTCATACAATTAGTATACAATGATATTTCTCCAAAGTATTCTTCTTCTGCAAATAAATTTTCTATTTTTCTACTTATTTTCAATTTTTTTCCTTTTGCCCTTCAGCTCTCTTTTTCCATCTTCACTTCATTTCATATTTAGAAAATTGCAGGCAATATATTATTCTTGTAACAGCAAGAAAAATGTAATCATGGCTTCTAAAGAAATGACGAAAGCATTCTCAAAAAAACAGTCTTCAGAAATGATAATTAGGATAAGATTTAACATTGACTTGAAAGCACCTTCGTTAGAGAATTAAAAACATGGAGAATATCTTTGGGAAAAGGATGGATGGATGGAGAAGGAAGGGAGGGAGGGAAAGAAAGAAAGAGAGAGAGACAAAAGAAAGAAAAAATGAAAAAGAGAGAAAGAGAAAAATATATTTTCAGATAAACTTCACTTTATTATATTAAAAACATGAAAATCAAATACCTGCTGCTTTTGTGATTAAAAAAATAAAGGATCTAAGTTAATGATGTGGATTTCCAAGTCAACAGGTAGATGGTCAATCTGTCTGTCTTTCTCTCCAGAGTCCTGCTTTGCTTAAGGTTTTCCTATATTTACGAGGTGGGATTACCTCAAAGGAATGATTGCAGGTCACATTTCTAAATGGAAAATATTTCCAAATGTGCTTAAGAGAGATAAATGTAAGGAGGAGAAAGAGGAAGAGAAGGACATTTCAGAGACATTTTTTTTGTTTCTTTGTTTGTTTTGTACTGGAACGCCATGCTTTGCTTTTTATTTGGGTGGCAAAGACTCAAATAAAGCTAGGATATTGTCTGCAATAACATTTCTAGTGATAAATTAATCATATGCAATTAGTTACTTAAAGTAGACTTTTTAAAAGTTGAAGCTTAAAACTAATAATTGCCACATTTACATAATGCCACCAAACATGAATAGTGATGATTGTGGTGTTAATACCAGCAATTCTTCTTGGAAGCAATTAAATTTGGCACTACTATCATTACCTAATGTGTTTATATCAGCTACTGTAATTGTTTTTTTGAAAGCCATACATTTCTTGAGTTAATTATAAACAATTTGGCATGCTCAATTAATGGAACCACTAATAATTCACTCCCTCATACATATTTGAGTGATCTGTAGTGAGCAGCAGAGATAGAGTTAAGCTTATGAGGCTAAGTACAGTAACCTTGTTAATAACAAAAGCAGGGCAAGGTTTGTTTGTTTTTTAAAGGCAGGTTAAGTGCAAGGCCCCACTGGACTATTTTCTGGGTAATAAGACAAAATCATGTCAGCCCTTAAATTAACTTGTTTACTTGATTTAACAAGGGGGTATTATAAGAGTCAAAAGGCCTGTTGCCATATGAATCTATTAGAAACCTGTTACAAAAAACTCCTTATGGCATAAAAGTTTGACAGTTGCAGATATCTTCAGGTTTTAAAAGGAAAGCAACAGAAATCAAATCATAAGAAAGCTTTTACACATTGTATTGAGGTATATTTTTTTCATAGCCACAGTTTATTCAATGAATCACAATTGGTTAAGTTCATACCATAGTCTAAACATTAAACAAACAAATTACTTTCACTGTACTTGAACTCACAGTAATCCCATTACTACTACTACTCTCTCTCTCTCTCTCTCTCTCTTTTTTGCATTGTTAGAAAGTGTAAAAGAGATTTTTAAGCATATTTGACAGAACATACTTAGCTCTTTGCAGAAATCTAGAGTATAAATAATGCATGCCTTTCATTATTAGGGATAATAATTCAATCTATTCAGTTGGATATTCATCGTTTAAGCCACTTCTTGTGACAACATTGTATTAGAACAGAGACTACAATTTGTAGTTCCATTCCTCTTTCTCTGGTTTTTGAATCAATAAATAGCTAAACAGTCTTAATAAAAGAGATAATTTCATTTTGAAACCTAAGTTTTGTGTTTTAAATGAACTTGTTTCCAGCTCAATAAACTCAGTGAAGAATCATGTGATTTAAGGCAGTTTTTAGCTTATGTAATGCAGGACAGTGATGTTTTAATCATCCTGTCTGATCTAAAATCCTCCCAAAGTATCACCATTCACCACCAAAATGTGGTTTGGGAGCTCAGATATTGGAAAGACATGTGCCCTCAAAAGAATGTTAAAGGAAAGTACCTTTTGGTTCTTGCTCATTGGTTTGGAAAGGGGAATATTAGATCCAGGAATGACAAGTTCATCTTTAAATCAGAATGACCCTTCAAATCAATTGTCTCAATCATAGCTTTTGGGACTGATGGAGATATTCTGGAAGAGTGGAGTTAATTGTATGCATTTTACCATTCTATTATGCTCATATCTTTCCTCTCCTCTTTAAATGAAGTTCTTTTGGGATATATTTTCAGGGTTAATTATGATCTTTTACTATCTCCTTGGAAGTGACTAAAACGATTAGATGAGAACATATTGACTATAGAAACTAATTTCTCTCTTGGTTCTGTTCCTTATGCTAGGTACATCATACATCTGATCTCTGTGGTAACCTAGCTTATAAAATATGTATGCAACAGTATTTCAGCATATAACTAACAGGTAAACATACGAATGGGTCCTTCCCATTTGTCCCACAAAAAGGTATGCCATCCTCTATGGAGATCATGTCCCTCTAATACTAATATCCTCTTATTATTTAAATTTATCCAATCTTTAATCCAGAGCAGTGCCACCGCCTGATAATATAGTTCCCATTTTGGGAATCCTAGGCCACCTCTACTTCTATTATCTTGTAGCATTTTTATATTAATACATGCTTTCTTTCCTAACCAAATAAATTTAAGCACCATTCTATTCAAGTCTTCAAAGAATTTTTGGTCCAGTTTTATGGGAATTGTCTGAAAGAAGTATAAGAATTTTGGTAGTATGTTCATTTATATTGTGGCAATTCTGCCCATCAATGATATTTGCAACTTTTTCCAACTCTCTAAATCTTTCTTACATTGTGACATCAATTTCTTGTAATTATCTTCCTTTATAGTCGAATATCAACCTATAAGCCATATCCCTAAATATTTAATCTTTTTCTCCACTTGTAGTCCCAATTCTCTTTTTAAAAGCTTTTTTTTTTGTTTTTCTGTTAAATTTTTACTAAAATTTTTGTTTTTTCTTTATTAATTTTTAGTCCTGCCACTAATCCATATTGTTCAATTTCCCTTAACAAATTTGTCCCTGTTTCCATCAGTTCCTCAATAAAAAACACTAAATTGTCTGCGAATGCTTGGGTTTTGTATTATTGATTTTTAATGTATTTAATCCTATTATTTCCTCATTTTGCCTTATTTTGGTTAGAAGCACTTCTATTGTTAATATAAAAAGTAGAGGTGACATAGGACATAGGCAACTTTTTCCCTTTGTGGTATATTGATTTTTTTACCAATGTGTAGGAGAGAGCATTTGTTGGTCGAGATTTGGAGTTGTCAACTGTTTGACCATTCAGACACATAATCAAGGTCACTTTGAAGGATGGTAGCATTGTCGGTGGTGTTGAATAGTTTTACATCATCAGCAAAGAGGATGCAGTTGCTTATAAGGTAATCACAAAGGTCATTTATATAGAGTGTAAAGAGTGTGGGTCCTAGAACGCTCCCTTGGGGGACACTGCTGTTAATGGTGCAGGGTTTGATAGGGCATTTCCTATTTTAATTATTTGTTGCCTCTTTCACAGAAAGGCAGTAATCTACTTATGAAGGGATCCAGAAATGCCATAAGAGTTTAATTTTAATAGTAGTTTGTCATGTACCATGAGTCAAAGGCTTTGCAGAAGTCTGCAGAAGGTTGTAGAGCTGTGTAATAGAAGTCCTCTCCTAACTTACAAAGCAGTGTGGTTTTGTAAGTTGTGCCATGGGATACCAGGAGATCTATATTTCATCCAAATGTGAATTAATATCCATAGGAAAATGCTAGAAGCAGTCATCAAGTACTTTGGAGCTAGGTGCTTTATAGATATACAGATAAAACTGGGTTCTACTGTTCCATAACATCTGAAAAGACTGTAAATCAATGTCTGGAACTACTGACAGGTTCATGGGAAGGTCCACTTAGTTAAAATGAATCCCAACAGCAGAAAAACTTGTGATTGTTCCCAGTCTCTGTAAAAAGGACAGAGGAGAGGTGCTGCCTATTCTAAAAAGAGTAGCAATTCTTTTGAAAAAACGTTATCAAGTTTGTCAAAAATCGCTATGACTAGCAATGCCTACTGATAATTTTGATTGATATACTGCAATCTTCTTTCCTGGCATGGATACCCAAGCTACAGTTATTCCTGTGCTGATAGCCTTGGGTTAGGTTTATGGAGATTCTCAGTCATTCAGGTCATGGTTGTCCCAAAGGTACTTTTTCAAGAGGCAATTGGACTTCCTTGTTTTTCTTTGAAGACATTTCACTTCTCATTCAAGAAGCTTCTTCAGTCTTCAAAGAAAAACAAGAAAGTCCAGTTCCTTCTTGAAAATGCACCTTTGAGACTTGTGTTATTGCAATTGTTAGGTTATTGCAATGTATTCTACATGGAAACACCAACATTATGAAAGCTGTGGTTGGTGCAGAATGTGGTAGCCTGAGATTAAATTTCCTGGTAAACAATCTCTAAGATTATCACGGAATGTCCTACAGTGTATATCAAGAGTTACAGAATGCTATTTACCAACTATTCACTTTCTTGGAATCTCTTCAAGTTCAGCTTGGACCTAGAAACACCTTTTTAGGTATGCATTGAAAACTTATTTTTCAACTAGTCTTTCAAGTATAGTGCTGGAAGAATGTCTCCTATCCCTCCCACTCTAGATTAAAAATAAAGCATATTTATTATAATCTTGTTTTCCACTGTTTTGATACATTGTTATGTATTTTATGATTTAGCATAGGAAACAGTGTGCAATTTTAATAAATAAATACATAATTCTTTTTTAGAGATTTTATTTTATGATACACACATTTCTAGATGCAGTTTTTGCTTAAAATGTGTATTTTTCAATATATTTATTCAGTTAAAGATGTGCTTTAATTCTCTGAACAATCCAGAAACTACTTTCAATGTTTAGAAAACTACAAAGCAGAGGTGGTATTCAGCAGATTCTGACCAGTTCTGGAGAACCAGTAGTGGAAATTTTGAGTAGTTCAGAGAACCGGCAAATACCACCTCTGACTGGCCCCACCCCCCATCAATTCTCTACTTCCTGAGTCCCAGCTTATCAGCAGGGTCTTCTTTTGTTGCCCTGCACAGGAGAACAGAGCTGGAAAGCAGGTTAGTGGGATGGGGAGGGGATGGGATTTTGCAGTAACTTTCCCCTGCCATGCCCACCAAACAACACCCACAGAACTGGTATTAAATAAATTTGAATCCCACCACTACTACAAAGGTTAACAATTAGCTATAATGGTTCACACACTAGTCAGGAATTGCTCAATTCACATTCAGATTTACAGACCACTTGGTTGATTGCCTTGATGATCTTGCCAAATGTCTCTGTTTGACTCATACTAATTTTTGCTGAAATAGCTGATATTTGCATGTCTTAAAAACTTTATTTGAAATATTTGTTTACCACTTTCCTTTAAAAAAAAATATCAAGATAGTTTAAAATACTGCTAGGTAATACTACATTTTCAATCCTGTGTGCAGGCAAATTTCAGTAACCTAACTTGTATATTATATAAGACACATTGGATAGGTTTATATTCCAAAATCCACCCACATTATGGTTATCATTACATGCACACAACTCTTTTGAAGAAAGCAGTGGCACCTAATTATTGTAGATGAAATTCCAGATTAAGAACAAAGAGTTCAACTTTTAGGAATAAATAATAATAAATGGCAATTAAAGCTTAAATAATCCTATGGCATTTCAAGCAGAAATAAAAGCAGCATACTTTGCCTATAAACTTGTAAATATTGAGATATTCTTTCACAAAGAGTGGTTGGATTTCTGTTCCATCATGCCAATCACCAGCATAAAGTGAAGTGAATCTTTGCTTCCTTACTGATGAAAAGTGGTGGCTGATTTTCAAAGCTTCAGTGTTAACTGTCTGTTTCAGGGGTGTCAAACTCAATTTCATTGAGGGCTGCATCAGAGTTGTGTTTGACATAAGGGGGCCGGTGTGGACATGGCCAGGGTGGTCATAACATCTTTCATGCCAGGGGCTCCTGTGATGGCTCGAGCACTCTGCCAGTGAAAATGAGCCCCCAAGCTTCATTTTTTGCTGCAACGGCCTATTGCCACCCTTAGCCAGTGAAAATGGAGCTCGGGGAGGCACATGTGGCCTTTGTGAGCTCCGTTTTTGGCTGGGACGGCCTCCTGAAATCATCTGCCAGCGAAAACGCAAGCTCCATTTTCTCTGGCAGAGGCACCATGGGCCGGTCCTTCACTGTTTCCACAGCAGCTCCGCGGGCCAGATCTAAGCACCCCGCGGGCCAGACTCGGGGCCCTGGCCTTGAGTTTGACATCCCTGGTCTATCTTTTTATTTTGTGAAATTTGGATCAGCTTCAATAAGCTTGCACTGTACAAATATATTGGACTACAACCCCAGAAAATTACCACTAGTTATGGCTAAGAGTCAAGAGCACAGCCAAAGGAGTACACTAGATGATGGGAATCTGTGTTGACATATTCATGGATATGAAAATGTGAATGTGTTCTTATTTGTCCCAAAGAAAAAAAGAAGCATTACTGTTTTAGCCTCATAATTCTCTGTAGGAGAGTTTTGTAATCATCTATAGGAGAGAGAAATAGAAAAGCTAAAAGATAAACCAACTCTCCTATTTTATCACATTTTTCAAACAAGTTACCAACACAAATGGCAAAGCCACATAACAAAATTTTGCCAGCTTGTCTAAAAATGTGAGATATCGCTTATGCTTAAAAACACTGATTTAAAACGAAAAACAGGTCTACCTATACATGCATCCCACTGTAGTCTTTACCTCTCCAGTCCCAAAGTGGCTGAATGATTTTGGAACATTTACTGACAGCCTAGAATCTCTAAAATGCACGTAACTTTCACTTTCTCTGAATGAAAGTTCTTTACTGCTAATAATGCTTTCATGAACATGGAGTCGTTTTGGACACTCTTAACAAAACTAATTAACAGATAAACAAATAAGTAGCTAAAAGCTTCTCTCGCCTGTATATTGATGTTACTAAGGTGCTTAAATTCATTAAAGGGATTTATAAGTATAGTCCTAACCCTTGGACTCCATAAGCTTCCATATTGCTATGCAAAAAAATGCCCAGTTCACCTCCTGTATGTAGAAAACATTCTCTGGCTCATTCTTAGTTCTCTTCCAAATATCTTGGACACTCTAACTCTGGAAACTACTGGTATTAGCCATTAGCACGAATTCACCACCTACATCCATAATTTGTATATGGAACTATTCCTCTTGCCTGCCGTACTTTTGTTGAAAATTCTAAGAGATTTGACTTGTCCAGTATTTATACGCTGTATTAATAATAAGAACATTCAGATTACCAAATTACAAATGCCATGCAAAATGTCAAAACACCTCAGTACTACAAAGCTTCGCCCGTCATGCTGAATTTACTTTATTCATTTCTTAACTGAAGCAAGAATACCTATTTACAAGTCTGTCTTCCACTGAAGAACTGGCCTTTTAAATTAGAGATTGTTCTCTAAGCTTCCTTTCTCGTGGGAATGTTAGATGGGTTTTTTTAATAGAAGTTAGTTGGAAAGGGAAAGGTCAGGATTGAAAATATAAGTTTAGTAAATCACCTCTTACAGTAATTGAAAGCATGTGCATGAATGATAGCTGTCAAAAATAGAGAACAAAAGGAGCCATATATCAAGACTGCAAATAAAAGGCAGAAGGAGTGAAGGAAGGGGTGCCAAGATAGGGAAATGTCATAGGCAAGAGCATGTGAAGGGTAATAGAATACAGTAGTTTCAAGGGTGGGGTGGCATATATGGACTAAGGAAAAAGGATTAAGAATACAAAGAAAAATGCACTGGAGCATTTGATTGGGCAGAGGATTGTTGAATAAGCCAATGATTTATGCAAACAAGCTAATCTAAAAAGAATGTCAATTGGCATGAGAAGCGGTTGGAAAATTGAATTGCTTTAATTTAAAAGAATCCTGATTAATGGTCTTGATGGCTTACAGAAGCTAATCCAAAGTCTTTTGTAATAAATAAAAAGAACAATGTTCAGTTCAATAGTGTTGAAATCAGAAATGCAAAACTGTTACAGCTGTGGGGAAAAAAAATATAATACTGTATTTGTTTAGAAAGTGCTAATCGTATAGAAGAGTAACATCCTAACTTGCAGTGGTTCAGTGGATAATAACCTCAAGATTTCTTTCCCTTAAAAGAATGTTAACCAAAAATCTTCCATTGTAAAACTGATCTCTTCAACACCTCTACTTCTGCAGAGTTTTCTGTGTGATGGACTAGGGAGTCTCATATTATTCACTATTATGGGATATAGGTAAAGATAAAAGTTCCCCTTCCACATACATGCTAGTTGTTTCTGGCTCTAGGGGGCAGTGTGCTCCTCTCCGTTACAAACCCAAAGAGCCAGCACTGTCCAAAGATGTCTCCATGGTCATGTGGCCGGCATGACTAAACACCGAAGGTGCACGGAACACTGTTACCTTCCCACCAAAGTGGTCCCTATTTTTCCACTTGCATTTTTACATGCTTTCAAACTGCTAGGTTGACAGAAGCTGGGACAAGTAACGGGAGCTCACTCCATTACATGATGCTAGGGATTCGAACCACTGAACTGCTGACATTTCTGATCATAGCCACTGAGTCACCGCATCCCTTATGGGATATAGGTAGTCCTTACTTAGTTACCAGTCACTTAGCAACTGTTTGAAGTTCCAACATACTCATTCGCCCCAAAAATATTTAAGATCCAGATTTAAAGTCCCAATATCCACACATACACAAACAAAACCACATGAAATTGCATTTTCTGTACTTGTCAACTGGGTCACTTTTACTTGCATTGCAGCATCCCGCAGTCACATGCCTGCAATTTACTACATCTTTCACTTGAAACTGGCATTTACTTTGAAATTTTTGAAACAAAATGCACATTGTGAATAATTGCTTCACCTAACGACTGCCACAAAAATATCGTAAAATCAGGTTAGTCACAAGATGACCCACTTAATGACTGGTATGACTAACAACCATAATTCTGAGCTCAGTTATGGCCATAACTCAACAATTGCTGGGTTATTGAGGGATATGGATGAATTTTCAATCACTCTTGTCTTTTGAATCATACTATTAAACTATGCATCAAAATTGAAAAAAAAAGAGGTGAATAAATAACAATGCAGGGCCATGTGTTAGTCCCACTGTGGGGAAAGTAGCTGAGTGGATTGTATGCAGGAGTGAAAGGGTGAAATAATAGGAGACAGAGTGAAAACACTCATCAGTCACATTGTAAGGGAATTGGGGCTTTTGAAGACAGCCAATTAACAATTTAAAAGCCTCAGAGGAGACTATTCTGGGTATTTCACCAGAATCTTTGAAGAGCCAAGATATAGTTGCCAGTTCTCCTTTGTTTACTTACTGTATTTTTTTAAAAAAAATCTTTTTACACCATTATTGTCCACCACAGCAATTCTCATCAATAAAAAAGAAAGACAAGCCCATCTGTCAGATTTACAAAGACAAGGCACACAAGGGAAGAGAAGTGGAAGGGAAGAGGGGAGGGGAGGAAAGTGATCAATTTTTCAAGGCAAGGATGAAGTGAAGAGTCATAAGTGGACATTTATATGCAGTCCGAATTGAATGCTTTTCCCTTCCTGTTGTTCTTGCTCTGAATAACAATTGGTGGCTTTGTCTGTCTGGCCTTTCCTTCTGCAATGCCAGAGCAACTGATGGTTGGAGAAGGTGAATGTGCTTTCTGCAACCCTGGAGAGTAAAACACCTTCAGGAATTACATCTGGGATGTCCTTTGGGCCTTTCCCTGCAAGGAAGGGGCAGCTTCCCTGTGGCCCTTTTGCGCTTGCCAAACGAGAAGCTAAAATGAATGTTCCTTTGGCTGTGCTTTCCTAGTGGAAAATGAACTTGCCATGGCAATAGATTCATGCTTCCAACAGAGAAAATTATTTATTAACTCATTTTCAAGAAAACCTCTCTCCTTCTTAAAAGAAGCCCCTCTCACTTTGAGGACATAGTTTGGCCCTTGACAAGATTTGAACAGAAGAGGTATAACCTTAATTTGAATTCAGATGGTTTTTAATTCAGAGAGCCTCTTTTCCTATTTCCAGATGCTGTGTTTCAAACAGCTGCCTTTGAGGGAAAAAGCCTGGACCAGCCTTCCATGTTTCTCCTTGTAATGGGAAAAGAGCCAATGAACAGAGCCAGTGGTGCTTTTCTTTTTTAATAGGATCTGTAATTCCTGATAAGAATGAATTGCTGCTAAAGTGACCTCTTAACTCAGCACATCACATTATCAATGTACAAAATGAAAGGGGAGAAAGAGATGTGCTTGTACATATAATAATAACAGCAGTACATATGCTGGTCTATGGTTGTAATAAAGGTTTGATTTGATAACTTCTAAATAAATCCATATGAGTGCACCCGTTCTATGAAACTCTAGTTAAATAACAGGATGCCATTAAAGAGGGCCTATTGGTGGGGAACCCGTGGACTACCAGATGTTGCTGAATTACAACTCTCATTATATTCAATCATTGCAATGGACTAAATCTGGAGAATCACTGGTTCCTGAATTCTGCTACAAGGGGACATCTTAAGAGGCAACCTTACTTTAGATGGGGCAAAGCTGAATTCCTCTCCTTCTAGCAAGTACATTTGAGAAGGAGATTGTTTTAATATAGCTATAGAGTCAGCTTATATAATGAAAGGATTATGATGATCTTTTCTGCGCTATCATTTTCTTTGAAACTCTTTTTTCCCCCTTCTTTTGCTTCTTAATAAGCTGGCAGCACACAATTTCAACCAGGACAACATTAATTTAAATTCCTGTGTGTACACATGTAAATTGGTTAAGTTAGGGTTTTTTTTCTTTTCTTTCTAAATTAATTAAAATTCCATTTACTAATAATGCTTCTTCTGGCTGGGAATTCACACTCTTTTTATGCATTGAAACCTCTGAATCTGCAATCCTGGAGAAGCTAAGGTTCTTTAGGATTACATGGATTTAATTCTGTGATCTTCAAAGGGGGGAATTCCACAAAATTGCTGATTTGGTTATAGTACCTGGAAGTCTTACGGGGCCTCATTAACATAAACTGCTGACTGTTTTGAATTGCACTGATCCCATTGTGCAGATTCACAATTTTTCTAAATGATACTTTACATAAAATAACATTTATTTTATTGATGGTGCATATTAATGAAGCCATTAAGACTCTTTAGATTTTGAAACATAGTGGTAGGTTGTTCCCATGTGGATTCAAACACCTGCCTCAATATTTATAAAGGTCTTACATAATAAAATAAATCATTTTTCACTCTTGTTCATATTTCATGGTACATCAGTTTTCTGGTTATTTCTTACACTGCTTTAAGGCAGGGTTTTTCAAACTTGTGAAGGAACAGTTTCTACCCTTCCTTGGAGTGATGCAGATGAGTTCAGGGGAAGTGTGACTTTGTCACACTTTAGTGACTTTGTTACAATCCAGTTTTCCCATTGTATTGTTTTAATTGCTCATTTTGCTCCATTTTAAAATCCAGATTTTTAGGTGAAGTGTATACATTAAGATTACACTCAAGGGAGGCATGATGGCAAAAGGTTTAAGAATCCCTGCTTTAAGAAGCAACTATTTTCTATAGTATTGTCATCAAGAGTCAATCATCACAAACTGGGGAATATAAAGCCAACTGAATGTTGGGAAAGCCCCATGGAAACAACAGACCCTTGCAATTTTCTAACTTGGGACTTGTTTTATGAAAACGAAATTGCATGCAAAATCCTTTCTAAGAGAAAACCCAGATTAATTACTTTTATGTGCACACTGCCTACAAACATAGACTTCTAGGCAGGGGTGCAATTCAACTGGTGTAACGACCAGTTTGATGAAGGAAGGAAGGAGGGAGGGAGAGAGGGAGAGAGGGAGAGAGGAAGGAAGGAAGGAAGGAAGGAAGGAAGGAAGGAAGGAAGGAAGGAAGGAAGGAAGGAAGGAAGGAAGGAAGGAAGGAAGGAAGGAAATCATGTCCTTGCCCTACCTCAATGATATTTTAGATAAATAGAAAACTGGCTTTTCACCCTTTTTTAAAAAAGAAAAAGAGTATCTGGGACTTCTCAGCAAATGTACTGAACTTCCAGCTATTGTGGTATAAGACTGCTTTAAGTCAACTCTGTTTTAAGTCAACTTTATAATTGTAATAAGAAGCTGACTGATTAGATGGTATATCACAAAGCGGTTTACACCAAAACTTGTTTTGGTGATCACATAATTTGTAAGTGTTACTCCCTTCAAAAGTCTGGATATAATGGATGTTAATGCAACCTTCATGAGAGTTTTTTTCCTGGACCTATTGGAGTTACTTCTCCCAGAAATCCAAACCAATAACTTGGAAAATGCCAAATTGGGGGGGGGTGTATTCTAAATATTTATGACTGTCTTCAAATATGTGTTTATTTTATCTAATTGCCCAAGTCAAATATTATGACCCTGGGCAGCATGTGATGTATTGAAAAATAGACAGACCAATTCTATTAAAATCCACAGTATTAAATGGGTAACCAGGAAATCAAACTCATATCCCTCTCCAGATGGAATCTCCAATCAAAAAGCTCAATTTAAAAGCCAAGATTTTACTAAGGGCCAGCTGTATCTTGGAGGGGAACCATTCCAAAGAGCAGGCCCCATAATGGTCAAAGCACATATGAAAAGTTGAAAGGTTTTTGAATAATGTATAAAGGCTGCTTATTGGCCTTAGAGACTGACATATCTTCCAGGATATTTAGCTACCTTAAGAGACCTGCAACTCTGACTTCAGCACTGTGGCATTTAAAGAAGATATTCATATATCATGAATATATTATGAACTTGGCCCAACAGCTTCTAACAAAAGATAACAGGATTTTGTCAAAGCTAGTGGGGATTGGAGCAATCAGCCTGAGCTTATGTTAAAACTTGTTTTATGGTGAAATCTGCTTTGAAGATCCATTGCTACTCTTCATTATTTTCAGCTTCTGCCCCTGTTTGATGTATATAGTTTAACATATTCCCAGTGGCAGGTGACTAATCCCTAGTAATGCATATGTACTATATAAATATGCTCAAGGATTCAGCAATGTGAAAAATAACTGCCCAAATTCTCAGTTGCATTAAAATGCAAGGGCATCATCATCATCATCATCATCATCATCATCATCATCATATTTTGACAGATCACAAAATATTGCGGGATACTATTTAAATGTCAATTAAAAGAAAAATGCCATCACTCTAATCAGCTGGCATTAGCTTAAACTAATGTATCAGTTACATGCCATACATTTATTTTTAATACAGAAAAGTTTTATGCCAGTTGAATTAAGAGAACTGGATTGTGCAGCCCTTTGCAAATGTCTCAGGGCATGCTCTGAAGATGCATAATTCAAAACCTTTCTTAAAATAAGCAGCTATAGATACCAAATGACCTGGGCATTCTTTAGGAACTCTGAAAGTTTCTAGACTTATATCACTGAAAAAAGGAAGAACAGAAGCATTAATATAAATAAATTTGTGGCATTTCCTAAAGGTTGAGCTGCTTCATTAAAATAAAGTATTATGATATTCAGTTTCTAGTATTTCAAGCTGTCATCTATTTCATAACAGTACCATTAACTCACCAAAGTGCTCAATTCTGCATGCCTTTATGATTCCAAAAATATTATTTATTTAAAAGAAATGAGAACTGCTATTCATATGTAGTAGTAGAACAATACCAGTATATGTACCTGGCTACTCATACTCTACTTACTCCTGTTAACATAAAATATCAGTAGCCTCAGGTCTAAATATTCTCCTAGTAATTGCCCAACCAGCTACTTCCTTTGCACTGTTGCTTCTGGCAAGTAAAAGCTGTGTAGTAATTTCAGGATTGGACCTAGGAGTTGGGGTTGAATGATATTTCTGCTAAGGAGCAAAGCACAGCTGGCATAGAGTTCAGCATCTGAAATGAAAGCTAAAATCTCCCAATCCTATACTGCAATTTCTGAGCACCCATTTGCACATACTAATAAAGACTGATCCTATTTCTGGTTCTCCAAATTTCGACCAGCTGCCTTGCTTGATACCCGAATAACTAATATAGATATGCTAATTAGTTACAAAGCCTAAAAGGGGCATAAATTTGAGTAGCATGCTGTCTGGCACCTGTCCCTGCCTATGTTTCTGGCTGTTCCTTCTGCTTGCTCCCTCAGCTGCTTCTCTCCATATCTAGCATATCATGAAACTAAGTCAATCAGAAGCTACATATGGATAAAGCAAATGAAGACAAAAGAGTGGAGAGGAAGTGAGTCAGATCCTTATTTTAGCCCGAAGGCACCATTTACTACAGCTTTACATATTTAGGGGAAATGCAGACTCTCTCTCTCTTTCTCTCTCTCTCTTTTTCTCTCTCTCTCTCTCTCTCTCTCTGTCTGTCTCTCTGTGTCTGTCTGTCTGTCTCTGCCTGTCTCTCTGTCTCTGTCTCTCTCTCTCTCTCCCTCCCTCCCTCTGTGTGTGTCTTTTTCATTTTTACATTGAGCCTTCTGGATTAAGAGAGCCAGGCTGAATGTCTGGCCTTAAATTTGTGCCTCTGAGGATTTACAGGCATCTGGAACTTCTGTTCCAGGCAGATGTATCTAGAAAATTCATTAACTGAGCTCCTATATTAAGCACTTTTTCCTTCTCTTCTCACTCACTGAAAATTTAACAGAGTGACATGCTGTTTTGTATCTGGCTTTTAATTGCATATATCATTACCTTTCTTAACTGAAAAATAATTATTTGCTATTCCAATTAAATGAACATTCTGTGATTAAATTTCTTGAATGAATCACTTAAATGACCATAACACGTGTGAAAGAAAGAATACTGTAAACTGTATTATGGCTTAGCAACACAGTTCTATCTTCAACCTCCCCATGGTAAAAAGGTTTGAAGAAAAAAGGGGTATTTTTTAAAAGTTGTGAATTACTCTATAACAGCAGCTTTCATGTGTATATAAATAATAAATAAACCTATAAATTAAAATAAGAGTTGCCAAAAGAGCAGATCTAAATTTTATGTACCTAAATGAAGCACTAGCGACAAATATAAAAGTACAATCTGAGCTGGTCATTTTTCAGATAGGTACCATGATGTACTATGGAAATAACATCATCAAATAATAAGAATTAAAAAATGTGAAGCTGATAATAGCTTAAAATTGTTTTTTAAAAAATCAGAAGGATTCCTATGAAGATAGAATTGTATCAGTATTTCTAAAACTGCAGAAGAAGTTATGAGCCTGGAAGATATAAGAACAAGTGGATTGATAGAACATGTCATAATATAAAGGTATTTGTCACCAGTCCCATCCCAAAAGAGCAGCTTTTTGTAAATAGTTACAAAAACCTTGGAAATTTGTGATTTTTTTTCTGCATGCAATGAAGTTTATCTAAATACATTTACTGGACAGGGAATTAAATAACCCCATGTGATGTTGCTATGCACCCAGTACAGGTAGCTGTAAATTGTAATCTACCTTCCATTCTTATATCTAGAGGAAGAAGCCACTTCCATCAACATCTTATTTAAATGGAGGGTGTGTTTAAAATAGCCTAGAATTTAATGCATTGGAAGTTGGCATTGAAAAAATGATGTGTATGCTGGCCTCATGGAGTGAATCCTGTGAAGAAATAAAGGAAACATAAAGTATAAGCAAAGTCCAGGTGTTTAGGGGGAAAGTTACATGGATGTTAAAGAAATGTCAAGAGCTGATGGATATAGATAATCTAAAACTAGAATAGCACCTTGGACAGTTCTGTTCTATAACCAATCCCATTTCAAATGTGAGTGCAACTTCTTACATGGGAGATTAAATTACTCAAGAAACAAAGCTAGTACTAAGGTGCTTTTTCAAGAGGCACTGGACTTTCTGTTTTTTTCTCTGAATATATTTTGCTTCTCATCCAAGAAGCTTCTTCAGCACTGACTGGATGGAAAGATTTACTTGCAGACAACAGGTCATTTGGATTCTTTTAGTTAAGGCCACCTTGGAGGTTCATCTGTGTCATCAGAGTCACCTGAGTGGTGCAAATTGATGTGGAGCCTTCTTGGAACAGTTGAAAGGATTGCATTGTAGACTGGAGATAGATGATGTCGTATCCCTCCCCCTCCGTTGAGAGAGGGCTGTTCAATTTTGACATAGACGGCCTCTTCAACCCCTTTTTCAAACCAGTGGTCCCCTCTGTCCAAAATGTGGACTTTGCTATCTTCAAAAGAGTCTTTTAAATGCAGGTGGACTGCTGAATCAAGTCTGGATGGGTTTGTTCTCCCATGTTGTGCATTGTATTGCATATACCATGTTGTTCATGTTGTCTCTTTTTTGAGATTTGATGAAGGTCCTCTTGGGATAGCCACATGTTCTGAGGTCTTCCTTGATATGTTTTAGTTCTTCTTCTTTTCCATCTTTTCTGGTAGGCAGGCCGTCAGCTCAGTGATGTAGAGTTCTGATGACTCCCATTTTGTGCTCCCGTTTTGTGGTGGTGGGAATCAAAATATAAATATTGATCTGTGGAGGGGTGGGGAGTTTTCTGTAAACTTCAATGTTAAAGCTTCTTCCTTCTTTAATGTGTACTCCAGGTGGCCTTAATGACTTGCTAAAAGAATGCAAATTACCAGCTGTCTGCAAGGAGTAGAAATCTTTCCATTCCCCACCATCCAGTCAGAGCTGAAGAAGCTTCTTGGATAAGATGTGAAATAACTTCAAATAAAAAAACCAGAAAGTCCAGTTGCCTCTTGAAAAAGCACTTTTGGGACAACCATAACTTGGATGACTGAGAATCTCCATAGACAAGGATAGTACTAATTTAACAAAAGCTAATTTTTGCCACTGAAAAGAAGGGAGAACACTCAGTCTATAGATATATTCATAGATCAGATATATTATCAGTAATTACATTTAATATCTAGACAAATGCATTATTTCTCTTCAAGAGTCCTCTTTGCATTTTCCTAACTCCATCCTTATTTGCTTTCTTTTTCGGGGTGTTTCAAAAAAGTATACGATAGCTACAAATACAACCAGCAACTTAATAAATCAATCAGATTCATAGAACTTAAAATAATAGAGTTGGAAGGGACCTTAAAAGTCTTTTAGTCCAACCCGCTGCTCAAGCAGGAGACTATACCATTTCAGATAAATGTTTGTATACGGCATCTTTTTGAAACCTACAGTGGTGGAGCACCCACTACCTTGCTCTCACAGTTAGGAAATTTCTTCTTATTTCTACCTTGCTTCCCTCCTTGGTTAGTTTCCATCCATTGTTTCTCATCTTGCCTTTTGATATTTTGGAAAATAGTTTGACTCACTTGTCTTTGCTTTTTTTCAGCAAAAAGCCACTAAAACACAACAGATCAGAATTCCTTCAAAATCATATTGGAGGATAGGAAAGAAGATTACATCTCAGATAAGGGATATCACTGAAACTGATTACACTGAACTAGCTATATTCGTAGCTTAATATGGGAGGGTATTCAGAGCAGATGAAGAACTTAGCATCCAAGTAGAAGTATATGAGTAAATCTGTGCCTAAATATTACGTTGCCAAGTCGTGAAGAGTGCTATGGATTTGTACCAGCCTTTGAAATCAACATGTCTGTAGCTGGGGGTGGGGGGGGGGAGGGAAGGGAATAAAAGGAGGAGGTTTTGGTGGGAAGGAGGGGAGAGAGGGAGTGTGAGAAGAGGAAGGAAGGGGTTTTTCTGTGAGGAAAGCAGGAAGGTAAGGAAAGGAAGGGTTGCCTGGGGGAAAGGAGGCCTGAGAGCATAGGAAAAGAGGCCTAGAGAAAAGAAGAAAAAGTGAGTTTTGTTGGGCAAGCCTGAGGGAGAGAAGGATAAGAGAGGCTTCTGCGGGGAAAGCAGAGGAATCCACGAAGGAGCAGTGGCAATGGAAGGAGAGCCCAGCAGGCAATTCAAGAGAGAGAGAGAAGAGAGAGAGACAGAGAAAGAGAAAGGACCAGCCACCTGAATACCATCTCATCAAGGGAACCACCTGCTGGAAAAAGACTGACCATCATCCCACCATGTGACCTTCCTGCTGAGAGGAGACCGACCACCACGACACTACATATTACAGGCCAGTAGAAGTGCCTGAGCAAGAGACCAGTGTGGAGACCGGTGGCCATACAAAGAGGGCCAGGAGAACCTGGACTCCAGCAGGCCTTATGGGGATAGCACTACATATCTTTAGCTACTTATAGTCCTTTAAATAAATATATGATCATGTTGTGGACAGTTAGGTGGAATTCAAGCTCTATCTTGAATTCTACTCTAAGGATGTCAACAAAACTATATGGTTTTTTCCCCCCCCTGTTCCCTAAAGATGATTTTGTATTCATACCCAACAGGATATGTAACTGAATTTCATAAATTTATTTCTGCATATACACATTTGCATTATTTTGTGAAATGCATGTGTAAAATATAGAAAATCTTGTCCATGCATTAATATTCTGAAAATTAAAAGACATTCAAAGAAAAAGATTCTGGCACAAACTTTCTTTGGAGCTAGTTTAGTCTCTTGAGAATTTCCCAGTTTCATTATTATACTTTGTTACGAAGACCGCCGAATACCTTTCTGTTCATATTCTTTCAGAATATTTTCTGAACTCATATTCACTCAGCTGTTAAGGATCTATTTGTGTGTGATTTAAACCACCAGGCACATAAAATAAAAATGCATTCTGATATTGTTATTTTTCTTTTTTAAAAAACATGGATTGATGCCAATTATGTACCCTGAATATCACTTCAAAGACAATTTTTACATCTATAAGAGCATGTAAACCTGATTTACAGTGAGGGGGAGGGAGAGAGGGAGTGAGGGAGGGAGAGGGGAAGGAAGGAAGGCAGGCAGGCAGGCATAAGCATTTAACATTTTTACCTGGAGCAGAAATGGCAGAAAAATCTACCATTATATTTAATTAGATTGAGCAAATTGACTTATTATTAATATTGCTATATTTATGTATATATCATTGTCAACTACATGTGACATGATTTAGGCTAATTATTAATTGAGTTCAGCATGAGCATTTGAAGGGGAAATGAATTTGCAGTATCTATTACAGGCTTTTTCTGGGGATTCTGAACCTTTGGTATGACTTCTAGTTGAGACCAAATTTGGTTCTCTCTAAACGCCAGTCTTTGAAAATGTATCAGCAAGGACAAGAGGGATAATGCTATAATTAATTCAGATTGTCACTAAAGGCCTTCAAATAAGTAAGGCTGACCATATTACCTTGTTAAAAATAGTCCTTTCTTGTGTAAAACCTGCATTTTCAAAAAAAATGTCATTTTGCTATCTCTATTGACCTGTCCTTCAGTGTTAATATACATATTAACATGTCTCTCTCTCCCTCCCCCCACTCTTTCTCTCTCTCTCTCTCTCTCTCTGTGTGTGTGTGTGTGTGTGTGTGTGTGTGTGTATTTTAGAGGGGAAGTATATAAAGAATGGTGGGAAGAAACTTGGCTCTCTCTGTGGCTTTCAAAATTTTATTAGGCTTGTTTGGTTTTTTTCCAATTTTTAAGCCACTTCAATATTGCTGTTTATATATTTTTTTCTGATGGGATTATGTATATCTGCAGTCACAATAAATCCGTGTCTGATTCCTTTATATCTTTATAGATAGTACATTGAAAATATTACTATTCTATCTATCTGGATGCTATTCTTTTAAATATTAGATTCAACATTTAACTTGTTAACGAGATACAGGAATAATTCTGTTTATCGTTGTGATCAGTGCACTACGCAGAGACATATTATCTAAGTATTCAATTCTCAATCATATAATAAGCACTCAGTGTATTCCTATACTTCCCTGTATTGGCACTAGAGACGTGAATTTTAACTTTCCACTTTTTTTTTTTTTTTAAACAAGTTTTATTTTTCAAGACAAACAATACATAAATACACATAAACACAAAACATAAAAGTATAAAAAATCTCTTTTCTGAAAGTTGCTTAGTCCCGGGTTAAAACTCTTGGTACAGACACAAGTTCAATTTCATATTCATTTTACATACCATTTCATATCTTCTTAACATTTTCAATTTTCTATATAACTTCTCCTCTCCTTTAAATTTTCTCAATTTTATTTCATTTTTATTTTTTTATCTCCTCTCAATTCATATCGTAATATTTATTATTCTTTGTCTGTTCTATTCCAGCCAATCATTTATTTTTCTTCTTTAAAAAAAGAAGAAGTACTTCTCCTATACACTATATGGAGTATGATGCCTTTGTCTTTTTCCTCTATATTTATAGTACTTAATATAAAATACATAACCTACATTGGTATTCTGTCTGGTACATTCTAAAATTATACTATATTATCAAAAATAATACAAATCTATTCATTAATATTGATATTCATTCATATCTTAGATATTTAACTCATTACTTTTCAATTAAATCACATGCTTTTATGAGAGCCCTATTTTTCAAAATTATTTTCCCCCACATCACATATTATAGCTCAATATTTCATTGAAATGTTTCTCCTTCTTCTACTTCAAATCTCATTTCACAAAAGGTTTGCTAATATACCATCTTCTAATTATTAATATTAACAATCATTTATATCTTAAACATTTTATCCATTTCAATTGAATGTCATGCCTTTGTGGGAACACTTATGCTTTCCACGATTATTACCCCCCCACATCATAATCTTGGATCATATTTCATTACAATACTCCCTTTTTCTTAACAAAATTTCACTTGTTTATGTTAAATATTTTATCACCTTTTAAACTACATATTATTTCTAATTTTCTATAATTACTTCTAAATACAGATATAAAAATGCAATCTTATGTACCTTCTAGAATCCCATTAACAATAAGACTTATCCATTATCTCTGAAAAACTTTTGCTTCTTAATATCTTGCTCCCCACCATCCTTTCTCCCTTGCTTCTTCTTCTCCTTGTCCTCTTTAACCCCTTGTCTCCCCACCTCCCTTTTATTCTGTTTTCCCCCTTTCTGTTGTTTCTTAACATAATGTCCCTTTTCCACCTTATTCTTCTCTTTTTGGGCTGTTTTTCCAGATCTTAAAGACCTCCGCTTTTTCCCTTCTCCAATCAAAGTCCTTTTCTCATCAAAGATGGCTTCTCCTTCTTCTTTATCCCCATCATCCTCATTCTGCTTCACATAAATATAAATCGCCATTTCTAAGTATTGGAAAATAGTGCCAAGTCCATCTTCACCTCCTTGTTTTTCTTTTCAAATTTTTGATATATAAGTTCCAATTCATCCATAGATGATGCCATTGTGTAGAGAAAAAGTTTTTCCAAACAACCACCCAGATGATTTAATCAGAAATAATTTCCAAAGGTTCCAAAATCACCAAACAATCCAAACAGACTGTTTCTTTTAGATACCTTCTTCTTCTTGACTTTTTCTTTCTGGGGTTAAAGTAATCACAAATCCTTTTCAAATATATTTTTTGGAAGTTTTTAAACTTCTTTGCAATTCTAGGCAATCTTCTCCTTATTTTCAAATTTTGCTCAGATTTTTTCACTCTCCCTTCCCACTCACAGCCAAAAAGATTTTTTTTTCGGTGTCACTTTAGGAAGGAGAGTCGAACAAAGAAAAAAAACTTTTCCTTTAGGGTATTCGCAGCTTGTAACTCTCGCAAGGAACAATAGATACTTAACAGCTTTCAAGGTTCCAAATAACTTTCTCCCGTCTTGTCCCAGCCAGAAGCAACTTTCACTTCTCTTTCAGCTCTCTCCCTCCTGCTCTTGCTTACCCGGCTGCAGCTTTCTTCGTGGCGGCCATTGCTGACCGCCGTTCCTCCGCCTCGGAAAAGGGAGTTTAGCCGGCTGGGGAGGGGTTTGCGGTACCCCAAACCCCTTGCCGGATCCCCCTATCTTCCGCTGCCTCTACAGGGCAGCTGTATCCCCCAGATCCAAATGGATCGGGGGAACCTTGGCAGTGGACGCAGCAGGGATCGCACAGTGGCAAATCCCTGCCGCCGCCGAAAGCTAGCAAACCGGGAGGGCTAACTTTCCACTTTTTTAGATTTTTCTAATTAATTTGCTTTGTAAAAACTCAAATATTAATAACTGCTGTGTGTTGCCCAAGCTCTCCTATCAGAAGAGAACAATCATCAGTGGCACACTTACTTACGAGATTAAGCTGACTTTTCTACAAAAGGTTTGTGAGTATAACTTGTCACATATTGTAGAGTTGTAATTGCAGGAATGTTCCAATCTCGGATGGCCAACCTCAGATAAAGAATGTTTCCAAGCAAATACAACTCAGGCAAACAAAGTCACTAATCTAAAGGAGGATTAGAGAGAGGAAGTAAACATATGTTAGACTTTAACTAGAGATAATTAATTGTATTAATTACTGTGCTAAACAGTAACGAAAGTTAAGCAGTAACCAAAGTTAACCAATGATGGAGGATAACTAAAAATGTGTATAAATGCAAGACTAGACTCCAATAAAGATGATCATGATTCAGTTGTTCATGATCAAACAACTCGACTGCCTCGTCATTACAACAACATATGTAGTTTAAAGTGGATTCACAATAGTGTTATCAATATGGCCAATGACCAGGAATTCTTGGAGGTCTAGTTTAAAGTACCTGAAAGGCACCATGCCTACCCCTGTTATTATGTATATACATTTTTCTGATGTCTAGAAATGTATATTCAATCCTCCTTGCTAAGTTAAATATAATAGCTGCTTCTGGCTTAAACTAAACTAAACTAAACTAAATCTTCACATTTACAATCAAAACATCTTTTGGAATATATGGTTCTATGAATTAAAAATTAAGTAAAACTGTATGGTTTACCTTCTTCTTATCCTTTTAGCAAACTGGTCATTTGTTCATTCATTCATTCAAATTAAAAGCTGGCTAACACCATAAGACTCTGGGTAGCTCAAAATATTAAAAGCAAGAAAACAGCAGGTCAGTAAAAACAAAGATTATGCATGTTCAGAAGAAAAGATGGCAATTGACTCAAATTGTACAGGGGCTTGACACCACCCTACTCTAAGAACTAAGAACACAGGGAGGTTTTCAATGAATTTTTAAACATTATTTGGGTAGCAGGCATATGGATCTCTAAGACAATTATGTTCCAAAAGGCAGTTGCCACAACAGAGAAGGCATGCTTCTCAGGTCCTGATATTGTTTCATTGAGGAGATCTGGACTAGATTTACCCTGATTTATTATTCTACAGGGCAAACAGAAACTATTGGAGATAAGTGGTTCCTCAGATAACCAGGCCCTATGCCATGAAGGGCTTTATAGGCGATAAGTATCTTGATTTACTCCTAGAAACCAAACACCCATCAGTATAATTCATGGAGCAACAGCGATCCTTGAACATAATGAAGCATACTCCTTAGTGTCTCCATGCTATATAGTAGACCAGGTGTAACTTCCAACTAATCTTCAAGGGCAATCTCAGGTAGAATACATATAAAGCTATAAAAGCCTAGGTAACTGCAGAACTCTATACTCAAACACGAGCTAATTCATTTTACATGATCATCTCCGGAAAAGCTATTGACTGTTCTGTAACACAGGGAGTGGAGGCTGAAGCCAGGAACCTCTGTTTCACAGTCATGACCCTGGTTTCTTTCTAATAACACTGGCTCCAACACCACTACCTTTCTCAAAGGCTACAAAAACGGCATTTTTTTCAGAAAGCATTCCATGACAAATTACTATTGTGAAAGAAGTTGTTAATTTAAATGGTTAATTGTCTAAAGAAATTAAGTTTAAATTTTTATTTCATTGAGCACTTCAATTTATTTATTCATTGTCAGTGTAGTGTTTGTAGTAAAATATTTAGTGGCTAGCTGAAAAATGCCACAAGTCTTGATAAATTCAGTAGCATGAAAATGTAATAAACAAGAAAGCAAGCCAACACGTTCCCAATTCCCTTCCAGAAGATATAACAGCATGCAACATTGCCAGTTGTGTCCCTGAACAATGATAAAGATGTTGGTAAAGTGCCCCCACCAACCTTAGTTGTTCATTTGTGTTTAATATAATCCTCTTCACTTTCCTGAATGGAATCCTGCTTTTAGAAGCTTTCCAAATCCTGTATGTTGGAGTGCTTTACCTACAGGAAGAGGATGTATTTAAAAGAATGAATATCCATTTCAATTCATTGATTCATAAGAAATCAGATGGGTCACACACTATTTTCTGTCAGTTCTTCTGGTACTCTGCTACGGGAAGGCTGAGATATTTGGCCTATTTATTCGGTTTCAGTAGTTCATGGAAGTTTTCCACTGAGGCAATTGAATGAATCTTTTTTGGACCATTCTCAATTTGCAAAGATGCTCTTTTCATAAAGCCCTTCTGCCTATCCTTCTGAAGTTTAGTATGATTTACTCTAGTGGTGGTATTCTACTGGTTTGGCCCACTTCGGCCAAACTGGTAACATTGACGATCATCTGTGAGCGGAGCAGTTCGCTCCGACGATCAGCTGCTGGATCCTTCCACTTGCCCTGGCTTTATACTGACCTTTATTTCCTGCTTTTCAACCTCAGTGAAGCAGCACAGCCTATTGCTGCATTTCAGCTGTCTTACACACAGGGCTTGCAGCAAAAGGTGAGTTGCAAATGCTGTGCACGTGCAAAGCACACGCTCATACTGAACTGGTAGGAAAAAGTATTGAAACCCACCACTGATTTACTCTATACTTGAGATACCCTTGCCAAGATCAGATTCTGTCCAGTCCATGTATCGAATTTTAACAGGCATTCAAATTCCAAATTCTCTGATTCACTGATTTCTCTGAAATTTTCTAATCTTTCCCCCTCATGAAAATTTTGTCCCATTCTGTTGTTAATTACAAAAGTTGAAGCCTCTTGGATTTTTCCATACAGTATTATTCCATACAGTATCTTTCCTTGGACTGGGCCCCAAATTCTTCCACTGATTACTATCTTCCATGCTTCCATTGCTTATTATGCTCCAAAGGCAAGGGAATGGCTTATCTGATATTTATGGATATTTCTGTTGTTCTCCTTCCCAGTGGTGCCAATTAACAGCATGGCGGTAACGCTTTCATTACATTCAAACATCTGCAGTACAGGGAAATATCACCTTCCAGAAATCAGCGATTATTTTTTTCAGGAGAAAGAAAGTTTACTGTTCCAGAAACAAATGACGAAAGGGGACCTCCTCATATGACCTTTCTTCTTCTCTTTGAAGTTCTTAAAACAAACACACTCCACGATTCCAACAGTTGCTTTTGCATAGTTATCTCTTTCAAGCCTTAGATGCATAGCTATCTCTTTCAAGCCTTCAAAAGATGTGCAGCCACCAAGATATTTGTCTTCCATAAATAATGGTACTACCCTAGCCTGTCAACATACAACACAGCCCAGCTTTCTGCCCACGCCATAGCTAATACTGGTGCCAACAGCATGACCTCCAAGATTAACCGCTATACTTCTTTGAGTGTGTGTGTGTTGAGTTGGAGGGGCCCTGGCGGGGTAGGGGGGGACTATCCCTTGCTCTTGGCGGGTGCCTCGGCTGTGGGGCGTTCGGGGCACACAGGGCCCGCAGCTCGCCCCCGCCTTCCCCGTGGTTGGGGGGCCGCCAAAACAGGCTCCTTGGGGGTGGGAAACAGGTAGTCAGCTCACTGACTTGTATAGCATCACTCATCCAGATTCACGCCCAGAGTGGTCCTGCAAGATATGCCTCTCTTTGAATGGGGATGTCAGAGCAAAATTCACTGGCGAATCAGAGCACATTTCCTATGGGAAAAAATGAAGTGGGTCCTTCAATTGCACTGAAGCTCAATCTTGTTGCATAGCTTTTTGCTTATAGGTGACCGCCTTATAGAATATGAGTAAGATAATTAGTCCAGGTTGTTTTTCTTTTTTTACTAATTTAACATAAGCAATCTTCTTTCATTTATTCTCTTTCTGCCTTGATCACTGGAACATGTACATGTGACTAGAATGGATAAGAATGCCTTTATTGGCCTTTAGGGACAAAGACTTTTAAAGAATAAGTTGCCCCTGTGACTATGTAGGACAGATGAAAATGAAGCTAACCACCAGACTGCAAAAACATGAGGGAAGTGACCCAAACTAATTGATAGCCTCACATTGCAACGAACAAGGACATACATTCAATTGCAGAAGCTACTAAGATTGTTGGTCATGCAGGTACAAAGATATTCAGGGAAAATTTTGAAGCCTGGGAAACGGGCCCTTTGTCAGTCAACAGGAATGCTGATTTACCATCAGTTTATCAAGTGCTTAGGAGCCAAGGACGTGGCAGCATAAGGAAATAACAGCCAATCTCTGGCCATCAACACACCAATCAACTAATAGGAAGGCACCGCATAAATACAACTCATAGAATAGCCCAAAGCACCTAATCCAGTTCCTGGAGGATGGGCTCCAGCATGAGTCCAAAAGCTCAGAAGAGTAAACCTCTGATCCGGGTGACCAACCCAGATTGGATCTTGTAACTTTTAAGGAATTTTTAAAGGCATGTGATATTCTGTACAACTCCTTGCACTGTGAAACAGAACACCACATAACAGAAGGCCATTTATTGCCCGGTGAAGGACATGTTGGTCTACATTTTTATTAATTAATTAACAGCAATGTTAATTAACAGCAACTCCTGTGTGTTTCTCAACCTTAGCTATTTTAAGATATCTGGACTTCAACATGCTGGGGAATTCTGAGAATTGAAGTCTATGCATCTTAAAGTTGCTGGAGTTGAGAAACACTGGTCTGTAACAAAGGACCAAGGACCATTTGAGGAGGAAAGCTATTCAAAAAGTGTGTGAGATTAGTGGGGAAATGGAGAGACATGGGAGAAAAGCTACACTTGATTTAATTCAATTCAAATTAAATTACATGGGGATATATTATATAATTAAGTATAAGAAACCTGTTTATCACTGACATCTTTAACAATATTATTTTTCCACCTTATTAAAAATATAATTCATATAGTGCAGAAACCACAGTCTATACATTGACCTACACAGTACATTTATAGGTTCTTAAAATCTGATTTTAACCGGTACATCAAAATAGCCTAGTATGCTGCTTGAGGCCTAAGATATAAATGTAGCCCAAGGCATAGAATAAATGAGCAATGAAACTCTTATTTATACTCTAAGATGTCTGTGATGATCTTGTCGTCACTTTGGTTCCTTAGTTTATAGGTCCTCAAAGAAAGCACAATTGTAATAGAGGGCAACTCTGCATCAAAAAACTGTAGAGACTTCCAATGGATAATATAGTGCTAATTTCATAACTTCACTTGTAGCTTGAGATTTTAAATGTGCAAGCAGCTATCAACTGGATTTGCATCTAAAAAATAATCAGTTTCTTGAACATAGATTCTAAAACATATGCTGTACAACTAACAGGAGGATTAAATGGAAGACTGTCAAAAAAGAGTAGAAACAACAAAAGAGTGAGATGGGGCTATTTAGAGTCAGTGTAATCCATTGCAGGTTTTAGCCGCATGAATCCAATTAAACTTCCCAGACATATGGCTGAAGAGCGTCTTGAACATAGGCGGTCATGGGGAGCCCACTGTGTTTCTAGATTATCAGTTCCATTGTCAAATTGCCATTACCATTAAGTAATAACTAAGTATTGAAAAGTGTCTTTCCTTTTATAAAATAGGGAGTAAATCTCTGTTTTTCCTGGTGATACCCTCTTCAATCTGACAGGTTATATGTATGACCAATTGTCAAGCTCTGTACACATGCCTTTTTAAAAAAACTCCCCTAAGTGTATCATTGTCCTTTGTTGAACCTGCTCCAATGTCCCTGAATTCTTTTTTAAGTAGGGTGTCCCAAACAAGACATAATACTTAATAAGTGTTCTGATCAAACTGGAAAAAGTAGAGCTATTATTCTTTTACTTTGGTTGGTACAGCCTAAAATGGCCTTTTCTTTTTCTTTTCAATCATATCACAATGTTTATTCATATTTAGTTTTGAATCATTTGTAGTACCACACCAAGATTTTTTCATAAGTACCATCACCAAAGTATAAATCCCCCATCCTGTAACTTCACATTTTATTTTTGTTTCCTAAAGAGTTTTCTTTGTTAAATGTCATGCTCTTATTTTCATTCCAATTCTTTAAACTGCCACCATTGTTTTAGGCTTTATTTCTGTCTTGTAGGATATGCTACATCCCAAGTTTGTGCTATCTGAGATTAGGTAAGCATTCCCCCTGCTGTTTCATAAACTAGCTTTGAGTTGAGATAATTTGATTCCTAAGAATGCATTAACTCACCATGTGCAAGATTTGTACATTTAAAAAAGTGTTTTATAATAAGATAGCTTTGCCAAAGTTTATAAACAAATGTATGGAATTAATTATCCTAGTTAATATCTTGTCATACATATTGAGTTGTAGAAAGAGGATTCATGTAGGCATTCTCTAGGTCATCTCTGATTTAATGATTATATAAGAGGAGCAGCAGAGTTTGCTGAATTTTCTTAGACTCAATCTTAAACCATAATTATATTTCATTTATTATTATTATTTGTTGAAGAGTATTCCCTAATATTAAAGGAATACTACTCAGTAATTTTCCATTTTCCCACCCCAGCCCCACTTATATCCTTATGGAAATGTTTATAGAAAGTACACATTTAAATATATATATTTAATATAAGCTTTACCCCCAAAATAAGCCCCACTTAAATGCTTGCACAGCCGGCCACACACCCATTCCATCTGGTTGCTTGCAGTGCCACAGTCATGAGGCAAGGTGGGGGGTGGAGCTGTCCCACAAGCCCCACACTAATTTCCTCTGGGCCCCCCAGAGCCAGGCCATCCATTCCCTGACAGCTGTCTCAACTCATGGCATCAGGTCCACCAGCCCCATCGATCAGGATCTCATGTGGCTGCCAGCCCACTTCTTCTGATGTGCTGATACCACAGATGGAAGGTGAGGTAGGTGTCGGAACATGGATGGCCTGGCTGTGGGGGCCCTGAGGTAAGATGGTTGCGGTGAGTGGGACAGCTCTACCACCGCCCTGCCTTGTCTTGTAGCTATGTCACTGGCACTTCACTCGGCTTCCTGCTCCATTGCAGCTATGCGAGCAAGCAGAAGAAGTGGCCTAGTGAGGTCCTGATGGAGGGGACTGCTGGAACAACCACCATGAGGTGAGGCAGGTGTTGGGGTGTGGGTGGCATGTGGGGCAGCTCCACCCCATCTCACCTTGCAGCCACAGCACTGGTGCACCACATGGCCTCCTGTCCTGCTGTGAGATCACAAGTATCTGTGCAGTGGACACTTTAAAAGGATGAGTGGAGCAAACTCAATCTCTACATTATCATTGTATTCATGTCAGAAGCACTGAGGCACTTCTGGGTTGAAAGAATTAGCTGGGGTCATCACTGGGGGGAATGCCAGTTGGGGCTCCTTTCATGTCCCTGATAGGAACGGGGAGCTCATCCCATCCCATACATCACTCGGGTCTCGAATGTTGGCTTGTTGCTTGTCAGCCAACATCCTAACCACATGAGCCTCTGTGCTCCTAACCTCTACGTTTGAACAAATAGATACATATGGAAGCTTGGCACATCCACCAGCTTTCTTCACAGGAGAGCATCTCTATGGTTTAGGGAGAAGAGCCTTCTATGTTGGTCATACAGAATCTTACAGAAGTAATTGGTAAATATCTTGGGGAGGAAGCAATTTATTTGTATGTGAGAGGGAAAGGCTGGCTCAGTTTACCTGAATATCTAAATCCCATACCTTCTTCTTAAGTTGTACAGAGATTTTTTTTCCTGCTTCTAAAGTAAATAAGGTTGGTATTGACAGCCTACACAATCTCAGATTTTGGTCTATTTGTTTTTGCAGAACAGATTAATGTATAACGTATAGAATGAAGTGTACCAGTGAGGTTCCACAAATGATTTGTTTCACCCAGAATCTTAGACAACATTATCTTGCCAGAGCCTTGAATGAGATAAAAGTATGGGAGATGTGCTATTGATTTTAAGAATTGTGTTTGTATTTGTTCAAGGCCTGGGAAGTTTTTGTAAATACACATCTCTGATCCATATAGCAGCATGTCAATAACTTTGGCTTTAAATGGTTTAATCCTGCAGAGACAAAGTTGTTCCCCCACCAACTAGCAAAATTGTGGTTCGCTAGAGGTATTTTTGACTTTTCATAGCTAACTCTTATTTGATGACCCCAGCATTCATGAAAAGTGTATGAATAAATTTACAAATAAGTGTAAACACAAATTAATATAAGGCTAGAAAAATGAAAAAGCAAACAAAATTACTTGATGTGTTGCATTTTCTATTCCTAACTTTGAATAAACATGCATAAGCTTGCATTCTGAATAAATATGTTTAAGCTCTGACCTAATCCATTATCTCTGGTTCTACTGTATTTACTATTTTTGTTATGGATGAGCAAATTGGTCTACTATTTATTACTGTCATAGGTCTGCATATATTACTTATTTATCAAACTTATATCCTTCCACAATTTGACAACTCTCAGGGGCTTACAAAAAAAACCTAAAACATACACAGTATGATTAAAAACAAATAATGACATCATAAAACTTCCATCAGGACAGCAAACAAGAACAAAAGAATAAAAATTTCAATAAAATGCCTAGTACCATCTTTAAGCCTGTACCCAATCCACAAAAAAAAAAAAAAACCAAATATTTTTTTTCTTCTAGAGTGCTGCCAAACTGGCCCATTTTTATTATTTCAACAATCTTCCATTAAAAAAAGTTACTGAATGGCAATTATCCCAAACTTCGGATCCAAGGATGCATGAAGGCTACTTTAGGACTTGCTACCTTGAGCTGTGGTGGTTCAGTGGTTAGAATATAGTATCGCACGATAATTCAGCTCACTGCCAGGAGTTTGATCCTCACCAGCACAAGGTTGACTTGGCCTTCCATGTTCCATCCTTCTGAGGTCAGTAAAATAAGGACCCAGATTGTTGGAGACAATTTGCTGACCCTGTAAACTGCTTAGAGAGGGCTTTAAAGCGCTGTGGAGTGGTACATAGGTCTAAATGCTATTGCTATTGCTACCTTCCTTTTGTTTCCTACTAAGAAGGGGGAAAAACATATTCTCAAGTAATCAACACTCAGATAAACAGAGATTAACACAAGAAACTCAAGCAGAAAACAATACCTAATCAAGAAACTACCAAGGAATAAACCACACTCCCACCAATATTGTCAAGGCAAGTTACTATATATTCAGTAACCACACTTGCTACACTAATGATGTTACTTAGTAGAGCCATGGAATGTCTGCAAGCAAAGAAACAAGCTCAGAGAGCACCAAGGACTACACAGTTCCAATCCTATGCTACATATATTATTTTCTATTGAATGCTATCAAAATGCCTGGGAAATTCAAAACTTTTTTGTCTGGTGCTGAAAAAAAAAACAATAAGGGTAGTGCCAGGCATGCCTCATGAGGAGAATATTCTAAAGAAGGAGGAGGCTACATCTAAAAGCATCCTCTTCCAAGTTGCATTTCAATGTGGGAGGTCAACCATCCAAAGGTGATATTACTGTTAGGGTAGGAACAAAGAAAGAAGATTTTATAAATTAAAAACAATCCCTTGGATTGAATCTGGACTAAAATGAAAGTGAGTGCAATTCATGAAGCATTGGCAAGGCCTCATCATCAACAGAACCTGCCCACTTTTCTTGTCCTAGTTGCATTAATCCAAAAGCAAATTGAGCAATGCCCTTTTCCAAAACTTAAACATAAAGCTGGCCAGCAAACAGTTTCCTCATTAGGAATATTATTCCACCCTAAATGTTTGGAATTAGAAGATTTAATGCTTGACACTTCTCTATGTTTTTTTTTTCCTAGCCAGAAGAAAACAAAAAAGAAGTTATGTCTTGGAAAATCCATCTGTATGTTATCTGTATCTAGCAAACTAAATAAATTGGGGACAGAAAACATATTTTTCAGATATCATCTGATTAATGATTCATCCTATCTCTGGATATAATTATTCAGTTAAAACATTGAGAATAATTTCATGCCAGAAGGCATCATGATCTCCTACAAGTTTCCTGTTGTTCTATTACAGTAAATAATTGGATATGTGGGAAGCATTGTAGAAAAACACCATTGTGTCCCACCTGACATATTCATTAATCTTGTTCCAAGCCTTAGGAGTCATGATATACAAATGGTTCTATACAAAGACAGTGTTGTTTAGTTTAAGAAGTTCATTGTGCGTGTTAAAATAAAATAATTTTTAATGCCTAAAAAGGTCTCTCTTCCCTTCTCCAGTTATTACAATTGGCCAAAATTGACTTGATGGAATTCAAATTACAATTCAGCAGCTTCTTTAACAAGAGCTTCTCCACCCTCCCATAAGGTTTGGGGCTTCAGATTCTTCATTCTTCTGAATTTTTTTTTAAGATTATCAGATCTAGGGGTACAGAAATAGGGTCAAGTGTCAGGTGGGATTTATACTATTTTAGGCTCACCTGGATTTCTGTAATCCAAACATGATCTTACATTTACTAATAAGAAAAGGCAAGTGAAACAGAGCCATACTCCAAGATCCTCTCACTGAAACATTTGCAAATATAATTTTTGTGGCCCCTGAAGAGAAAGGGGAGGGGAAAAGGTTTTAGGAGAGGAGTTGAATGGGTTGGGATGGCAAACTTATTATTATTATTTTTCTTATATATACCCATTTCATGTATTCATAACTATGTATATATTTATACCTATTATCTTGTAAGCGATTGACAAATCAAAATAAATAAATAAAATAAATAAATAAAAATAAAAAATAAAACTGGATCAGGTCGATGGTATAACCCTCCTGCATTTGCTTCTTTTGCATGGGAAAATCTCTGCTTAGGTGGGGCCTGCAAGGTTTATTCTGGTCTGCTATCTCATTTCAATTGATATGGGACTTCCAAAAGCTGAAATAGCAACAGCAGTAGCATTTAGACTTATATACTGCCCCCATGGTGCTCTTATAGCACTCTCAGGGTGGTTTACAATATCAGCATATTGCCCCCAACAATCTGGGTCCTTGTTTGCTGATTTCAGAAGGATGGAAGGCTGAATCAACCTTAAGCCCCATCACGATCGAACTTCAGGCAATGGGCAGAATCAACCTGCAATACTGCACTTTAACCACAGCACCACTAGGCCTCCTATACAATAAGACTGTCATCTGGACAGAAATTTAAAATGAAAGTGCTGCTGTTTAGCAATATAATATCCATCAGTCCAAGTGGGAAAAATACATTTCTCAAATTTTATAGGCAGTCAGGTTCAGATTTTTTTCAAGTTTCTTATGTTAGAAACAACTTTAATTCCAGAATGACTGGATTGCCACAACAATACAAACGTATAAATAGAAGATTTTGTGGACTGTTGTCTTCCTACTTTGAGAGTAGAGCCTAATTTTAGTCCAGTTTCCCAGAACAAATTCTAATTAATTCTAATCATAATTCATTCCAATTCTGTACTGAGTAATTTCACCCTGATGGAATTAGCTCAGTTTTGTTTTCTGAATGGCATCTTTTGGAAATTGATTTTGATATCCTGTTGTATGAAAATCATCATTAAAAAAAATAAAGATGACTTTATTTCTTTTTGAGATGGACTCCTTCTAAATCCCTGCAGCTGGTAACAAATCTCCCTGGTCTCCAGACAAGGAACATTGTCAGGATGAACTGAGCAGTCTCAACCCTTGGAAGTCCCTAAACCTCTTCCTAAAATTAAGAAATAACTTGAACTAATTTCCAAGATTGCCAATAATGCAATATTCTCCCAGCACAAGAACTGTTTTTCTCCCACCAAAAGTATTGGCCTATCTTGTTTTATGCCCTAAAATGCCATTGTGTAATACATTTTATTTTACCTGTCAGTTGTTGCCTGTAAAGGCACTATTGTGGCAATATTTATTTATTTATTATTTTATTTATTTTGATTTGTCAATCGCTTACAAGATAATAGGTATATAGATAGTTATGAATACATGAAATGGGTACATATAACAAAAATAAAAGAAATAGGACAGGGACGGTAGGCACATTGGTGCGCTTATGCACGCCCCCTACAGACCTCTTAGGAAAGGGGTGAGGTCAATAGTAGACAGTCTAAGGTTAAAGTTTTTGGGGTTTGGGGAAGAAACCACAGAGTCAGGTAGAGTATTCCAGACATTGACCACTCTGTTGCTGAAGTTGTATTTCCTGCAATCAAGTTTGGTGTGGTTAACCTTGAGTTTGTATCTATTGTGTGCTCTTGTGTTGTTATGGTTGAAGCTGAAGTATTCATTGACAGGTAAGTCATTGCAATATATGATTTTATATACCATACTTAGATCAGACCGAAGACGGCATAATTCAAGGTTTTCTAGGTCTAGAATTTCAAGTCTGGTGGCATAAGGTATTCTACAATGAGTAGAGGAGTGGAGAACTCTTCTTGTGAAATGTTTCTGGACTGTCTCAACTGTGTTAATATCAGATACGTAATGTGGGTTCCAGACTGATGAGCTGTATTCGAGTATTGGTCTAGCAAATGTTTTGTATGCTCTAGTTAGTAGTGTGATATTACCAGAGAAAAAGCTACGTAGGATTAGGTTAACAACTCTTAACACCTTTTTGGCTATGTAGTTACAGTGGGCTCTAGCACTTAGATCATTAAAGATGAGTATTCCAAGGTCCTTTACAGAGCTTGGATCATCAACAAGGTCTTGACTATTCAGCTTGTATTTTATTTTCTGATATTTTTTTGCCAATATGTAAGACAGAGCATTTATTTGTTGAGATTTGAAGATGCCATTTGTTTGACCATTCTGATACATAGTCAAGATCTTTTTGAAGGGTAGCAGTATTGTCTGTGGTATTGAACAGCTTTACATCATCAGCGAAGAGAATGCAGTTGCTCTTAATATGATCACAGAGGTCATTTATGTAGCATATGAAGAGACTTGGTCCTAGAACACTGCCTTGGGGGACACCACTATTGACAGGTACAGAATTTGATAGGATGCTCCCAGTTTTGACCATTTGTTGTCTGTTTGACAGGAATGCTTCTATCCAATTATGCAGTTGTCCAGAGATACCGTAAGATTTTAGTTTTAGGAGTAGTTTGTCATGTACCACTGAATCAAAGGCTTTACAGAAGTCTGTGTAGATTGCATCTATTGTTTTGCCCTGATCAAGTTGTGTAGTCCATATGTTTTCACAGTGTAAGAGTTACAGATTACAGGATAGTTTTTTTCTGAAACCAAATTGTTTATTAGAGAGTAGGTTGTTTGTCTCTAAGTGGAGGATAATGGTTTGGTTAATAATTGATTCCATGACTTTACAGGTGACACAGCATAAGGAGATTGGTCTGTAATTTTCAACTAGGCTGGGGTCTCCGTTTTTGAAGATGGGGATGACCGTGGCTTGTGACCATAGGTTAGGCAAGGAGCTGGTCCTGAAAGATTTTTCAAAGATTATGCTTAGAGGTTCTGCTATGGCAGTGGATAGCTTTTTTAAGAAGTAGGCACTTATTCCGTCCAGTCCAATAGATAGAGATGGTTTTAGATTGCATAGTGCTTTTTCAACATTGTCTTCTATAAAATCGATATGTATTAGATCATTGTAGTTTTCTGTGATTCGGCTAGGAAATGCTGGGCATGATCCATTGCTGGTTACAAATACTGAACCAAAGAATGTGTCAAAGAGATTGGCTTTAATGGGGTCATCGTTGCAGTCTTTACCATTAGGTCCTATCAGGGGTGGGATGGACCTTGAATCTTTTAGTTTGTTGTTTACAAAATTGTAAAAAGCACGGGTGGAATTGGTGCGTAGAAGGTTTTCCTCTTGTTTAATATGATAATTGGTGCATTCAGTTTTTATCTGGTGGCATAAATTTTTGTATCGGCTTTTGAAGTTGGCAACGTGACCAGATCTGTTTTTCTGCCAGAGTGATCTCTTTTTGGATTGAAGTTTCCTTATTGTTATGGGTAATCTGTTTATTTTTGTTTTGGGAGTTGTTATTGGTACATATAATTTGATGACTCTTTTGACTTCAAGTAAAAATATGTTGTAATGGTCTTCAACAGTATTATATCCAGTGAATAGAGATTGCCAATCAAGGAATGAGAAATCATTGTCTCTAAGATCATAGTTGCCTTTTTTGAAGTTATAATTGGGGATTACATCATTGTGATGATTTTGTGTTAACACAACAATGATTTTTGTGTTAACACAACATCGCTATATGTTGAATCTTGTCACTGAAGTGACGGATAGCTTTATACACTGTTTGAAAAAGCATTCAGTAGTAATATTCTTTAGAATGGTTATCTCTTATCTTTTTTTTTCTCCAAACATTGGAGTGGCTAAAAATGCCATTACACCTTTCCCCAGTGCTTGGAAATCTCACTGGAGGATTGTTAACAACAACCTAATTCCCTGTTGCATTGAAGTTCACAAAGGGCTTTGATCTTCCTTCATTCTGGGCTGCTTGAAGTAAGATGCTTGAAAACTATTCAAAATGCCAATATTAGAAAAAGGAAGGTGGCATTATTGCTAAATCTCAGATTAGAAGAAAACTATGGGCTTTTAAAATTCAGGATGCCATAGGATTCAGTTGAAAATGCCAAGAGGCAAATTTGGTTAGATGACACTGCATAAATTGGGGGCTCAAAACCTGCAATGGATAGATACATGAAATCCCTTTTAAATATACTTTTATATGATCCATTCCAGAGATAACTAATTATGAAGATTTTTTTTAGATTTTATAATCATATGTGCCTCCATTGAAAATGGAACAGCTATAAATAAGTCATTGGGTTTTCTTATGCCTGTCCCAATCTGAAAATGCTACTGATGTGTTATTGCTATTGGTGTCACTAACTATATGGAAAATCATTCCAGCATCTGGAGTCCTAAAATGACAGCAGCTAAGGAAATATATATTTTTAAGAACATTCAAATACTTACTAGAATATAAAGCATCAGCAGACTCTGTGTTTCAGGTTCATAATACTTGGAATAGTCCCATAGTAGAAAGAAAAACCATATATATATTGAGCAAAATAGTACATAAATGGGATTTTTGAGCTGTGTTCAAATTTTAATGAATGAGCTTCTTTTGCTAAGAAGATTATATTGTTAAAGGATTTTTAGTACAATGTATTCCCATTCCCTGTATTTCTTTACTAGCCCACAAAATCATTCCTGTTCTGCTAAGCAATATATAGAACATTCTACTACTTATAAGGCAAGTAGAAACATATTTTTTTTACCTGGAGAACATTATGAAAGAAAATAGATCTTGATTGAAAAATCAGGGACACTAGAATGTTCTAGAGCCACAATATAGAAATGTGGTTTCAGAATGTGTGGTGTAAACCTGAATAACCTATGTTTTCATGGAGATATATACATAACATATATATAATGTCAACTCATAAATCATTCCCATAAAGACAGACAGATATAGATGGTATAGTTGTAGATATACAGTCGATGGTTGCTCACATGCTGTCAAAGAGCACAGTGAAAAATGGAACAAAAATTAAATATAAAGAAAATCAACTACTGGAAATAGGTACAACAATCAACCTTAAAACTGACAATGAAGAATTGAAGTGGTGGGTAGCTTCTGCCTTTTAGGATCAACCATCAAGAATAAAGGAACAAGCAGCCAAGAAGCTGCAAATGGAAGCATGAAGACATTGGATAAGAATAGAATAGAATAGAATAGAATAGAATAGAATAGAATAGAATAGAATAGAATAGAATAGAATAGAATAGAATAGAATAGAATTCTTTCTTGGCCAAATGTGATTGGACACACAAGGAATTTGTCTTGGTGCAAATGCTCTCAGTATACATAAAAGAAAAGATATTCAAATGCTGTGCGTTTGTCAATACCTACAAAGGCCAAAATTGTACGAACCATGGTATTAGCTTTGACACTTACAGAAGTGAAAGTTGGATTTTGAAGAAGAAGAATATGAAAAGCATTGATGCTTTTGAACTTTTGGTGTTAAAGAAGACTTTTGAGAATATTATGGGAAAGCCAAGAAAACAAACAAATAGTTCACCAAACAAATCAATCTGGAGTTCTCACTTATGGAACGCATGTTGAAGTTCAAATTATCCTACACATTGCCCAAAAACCTAGCTCTCTGGGGAAAGGTAGAAGGAAAGAGAAGAAAAGGACAAGCAGCAAGGAGGAAGACTCAGTTAACGCAGCAACAAATGCCTCATTGGCAAACCTGAAGGACCAGATTAGAAGCAGATTGTCATGGAGAAAAATCTATCTATAATTCAGGGGTCTTCAAACATGACAGCTTTAAGACTTGTGCCTTCAATTCCCAGAATTCCTCCTCCAGTCATGTTAGCTCAGGAATTCTGGGAGTTGAAGTCCATAAGTCTTAAACTTGCCAAGTTTGAAGACCCTTGATCTATACAGTCACTAGTTCTAACTTGATGGAATATAGTCTCATCTACCCTTTCCCAAACTTATGTTTTAACTTTGGATTCCATCAGCAGCTTTATTTAAAAGTACATTATTTTCTTTTTTCCAACTTAGAATTTTATTTTGAAATAGATTAAAAACACAGGCATTCTGAAATTCCTATAGCAATGTCAGCACCAAGAAAAACTACATTATATTACAATACACTGATTGCATAATTAAATAAAAAGAGATTTCTGTTTTTGAGAATTGGATGCTAAAAATATGAAGCCAAATAATATAAATATATACAGTATACATCTTTGATTTATCAGAAATGCAATCAGAAGCTTGAAGAGTCTCCACAGAAGAATTAAATGAAAAAGAGAACAAGATATCATATTTATTCCTGATAAGTATGTCATTAATCATTAATTCCCAAATTGGGGTAATCTACTGCTCTTTTCTTAGGTAATTTTCTACTATGCATGACTATATATGTCTGAGATATATTTATGCCTTTGCACATCTCATAAAGCCACGCTAAATGGCTCTATTTGAGCAAATTGGGAAACCTTCTAAAGAGGTCTACTAAATACAACTTACAAATATTTTATCACATATATTGCATCTGAAACTTAAATCTGAAACCACATGTGAGTTTATCAAGCTTCCATTACATTCATTACTCAAAATGTTTAAAATTGGACCTTAAACATTATGGACAGCTTATAAGGAAGGCAAAACACTTTCTACCATGTTAAATTTCCTCAGTTGACAAGACACTTTTGGATGCGTGGGGAAAGTCTGTAGCTGATTATAACTTAATTCATTTTAAACCATCTGCATTTGCCACATGCAATTCCCTATTAATTCTCTTTGATATTTTGAAAAGCACAGCTGTAATGTGAGAGGAGCGGAGAGAAGAGGAGATGGATGGATGGATGGATGGACTGATGGAAAGGAACAGATCAACTTCCTGTTCTCCTTTATAAGGCTTTATAATCCTTTTAGTAGCATTCTTGTTTAGCTTTTTAGACCCTGACACCAGATTACTTTTTTCAAAGTGATTTAAAATATAAAGCATTTTAAAAGAAAAGAAAAGGCAAGATAATCTTGCAAGAAAAACCGAGATGCTAATGATGTAGTTGGTAATGGTGTGGCAATTAATATTCACTCTGCTACAAACTGCCTCAACTGAATCCTTGAGATGATGGAATAATTCACCATTAAAAACTCATCAGTTTCTGTTTTCATGGTTTATTGCAAATGATATGAATTTAAAAACCAATGTCTTTAATGAAAATATAATTTTATTTCTCTTGGACTACATACTGTCAATCAATGAGGCTATCTGTTTGCTAAATTCTGTATTAGATAAAATTTCAAACACAAAGGCATATATTTAGAGAAATAGACAACAAAATATTTAGTGCAAAGTAGTGTTTTTCTTTTAAAAATCCTTATATGTGATAGAACTTGATAGATCTAAAAAGTGAGAAAGTGAATTTGACATGGACAACTATTTGTAACATGGTTTTCTTTCCTCAAATGAAAACTTTCCAAAGCTTATGAAAGACAAAATAATTGATTTTCTTCCACCACAACCAGCCCTCAATTAAGCTATGTTATGGCCACTTTTAGTTCCATCTTGTACATATTTATTTGAGGGTATGTATTGTCTTGATCAACAGGATGTATTTCCAGTTAATTATGCTGAGTGGCCTTCCATGCATATAAACAGAACTAAAAGGAAAACTAATTCTTGTGGTTGCATAACCAAAATTTTGGATTATGATTCCAACTTGTAGGATGATGTAATTTAGTTGCAAATCAATGGCTATTATCAGACTTGCCCTCAGCAAGTCCAAGTTTCCTCCAAGTAGATATTGGAGGAAACGGATAGGGCAGCAAATTTCAATAATTCTCTCTGCCTCCGTAATGATACTATTCAAGGAAAATAACACTTCTGAATGGCAAAGAAGGTGCTATGAAAACTCTGGAGGAGAGGAGCTGAGAAAACCTATAATGCACAACTCCTGTAGAGGGTACCTCCACTGAATCCTGATACCCAGAATGAATAAAAGAAGTTATTTTTTTTGTGGAAGAACAAATTTGAAGTAATAAAATGTGTGTAAGATCAATGGGATGATACATGTCCATTCCTCCAACCATTTCCTATACTATATTGTAAATACTATACTACCTCCTAAACTGCTATGGCTTACATCCTCTTTCCCCACTCTTAGTGCCTGACCTTGCCATGCTGAGCAGCAAGTTTTCATGCACATTTGTATTTGTCTGGACATTAATCAAAGTCTTCAAATATTGGGGACCTTACATTATAGGCTGAAAAGAAAACCATTCAAAGCCAATGCAAGTAAAATCCCTCTCTTTGGGTCTAAAACCTCAGCCATTTTAATATGTGTGGACCAACTTCTGAGGTGATATGGACTGAGAGATAGTGACTGGACCAAAGTCAAGTTTTTATGGCTAAGGTAGGACTTAAAGTGACATCTCTCACTGTCTAGTCTGGTACCTTAATCACTAGACCAAACTGAAGAAGTGTTAAATTGAAGGGACAGACTTTGTTCGTAGTCTATTGTTAGACATAATTGAACATACTGTGACCCATAAATATGTGACCCACATACTTTTGATAGAATGAAATGACTAGGAAGGATCTTATTAGGATCACCATATCCAGCTCTCTGCATATAGAAGTAGTGAGAGAATCCTCTAAAGTTAACCATTATCTGCAGGTGGCCTCCAGCCCCTCTTTGAAAAGTTCTAGCAAGGCAAAATTTACTGTTGCTCAGTCTATCCTACTGCTTAACAGTCTCATGTCAAGTATTTTCCTAACCTTCAGCCCAAACTGCCTCTATTTTTTATTTTTAATCCATTCTTGCTTGCAGCTTGATCGTGTTGCTGGCAGTTTCAATAGAGGACAAATCAGTGCTCTCTTGCCTATGATAATCTTTTCAGTATTTATGAATTGCTATTATATTTCTGCTAAGGTTCCTTTGCGACTCTTATTTTCTGGGTTTGGTAAGTGTCCATTGCTTTGTCTTCTGCTAAGATATCAACCCACCTGGTTAGCTTCAAAGCCATATTTGTTTGCTGCCATGATTGTTCTTGTGCTCCATGATTGCTTCTTCAGCTGTTTTTTCCCCTCCAGAATTCCAGTTTTCAGCTATAGTCAAGTCAAATTACTGGGTTTTTTTCCCCTCAGGATCATATATATCATGACCATGAAACAATTGAAATTTGCAAGAAATAACTGACTTTCTCTTGGTTCTGTGATGTTCTGTAGTTTTTCTTTACAAACTTCACAAGTAGTGAATCTTTATTATCTCAAATACAAGCATTTAAACTGTTTCTCCTACTGCTTTACTTGATGTGATCCCCGCCCACCTTTATTGCTGGTAAAATAAAGCCTGTTAATATTGCTTCTTGAATGGAAAGCGTTATTCATGGTCATTAATTTTTCTGCCTTCCTACCAGGTAGATATAAGTCAGCGTGGGTCCAATCAATTTTACCTGTAGTATATAAAATAATTGGAGCAGCCCAAGTGTTTATGGTTTTAATTATATTTCCTGCATTTATTTTTGTTTTCATTTTTTTTTTTCAGATTTATTTTATAGAGCTGGTTTTCTTTTTACCTTGCTCTATCTTGTCAGCAGCTTTCATTCATTCTAAGCACTCCTGTCTTTCTTCTAGTGCCAAAGCTCTTATGGCATTTCTGCAACAATTTCACCACCTTTAATCACCAAAGTTTGCCTGCTTGTCTAGATTAAATTAATCTTCAAATCTCCTCACTGAATACATGAATAGTGTCCAGGAGAGATTTATATTCTACTTCTGGTTTGGCAAATAATTTTAGACTATTGCTTTATTGTAAGTGGTTCATTTTTGTCCGTTACTTTGTGAGATGTTGGTCACAGTTGGTTTTATTTAAGTGAAATCATTGCTGAAACACATGGTAAATGTGACAATGAATCACTTTAGTGTTCCCTCTTATAATTTTGCCTTTGCCAGTCTCTTCACTATTAGCTATTAGATTTGTGTTTTCCAGAGTTCTGGGGAAGAAATGAACTCAAAACAGCTCCATTAAAAATGGAACCAACAATAATGAAGAGCCAGCAAGCAGGCTAACTATTTGTAATTCTTCTCTGGACGATAAAAGTACTTGAGAGTCCTCACAAGTGCTCCATATAATTGCTCCTCATGAGAAGATTGCAAGACAACAGTATCTGGTGGACTTACAGCTCTGATAGACAAGGGAATAACTGTCTTGTTCAAATCATGACCAGCACCTTCAAAAGGACATTGAATTCATATACTTCCTTTCCTAATCATTTTCAGAAATTGTTAACCATTTTCATCTAATGGACCTTTGGACCAGTGGTGGGATTCAAAATTTTTTACTACCGGTTCTGTGGGCATGGCTTGGTGGGCATGGCTTGGTAGGCGTGGCAGAGGAAGGTACTGCAAAACCCCATTCCCTCCCCACCCCACTAACCTGCTTTCCAGCTCTGTTCTCCTGTGCAGGGCAACCAAAGAAGACCCAGACGATCGGCTGGGACTAGGGAGGCAGAGAATAGATGTGGGTGGGGCCAGTCAGAGTTGGTATTTGCCGGTTCTCCAAACTACTCAAAATTTCCGCTACTGGTTCTCCAGAACTGGTCAGAACCTGCTGAATACCACCTCTGTTTGGACTAACAAGTTATACAGCACAGGTGACTTTTCATCAAGCCTTGGCAAAAGAAGTTTTAAATACAAATTTAAGAGCTTAAAAATAATATTTTATAGTAAAGAGCAAAGGAATTATTAGAACTTCGGCTTTCTAAAGCTACAGATGAATGAATGGATTCATTCATTCATTCCAGATGGATTTGAAATAAGATTTTGGAATTAATTATTTCCATGGAAAATAATTTTTTTTTCATGAATTCTCTTTAAAAAAACATGATAGGAAGAGACTCTGAAGATTGAATACCAGAGGGAACCTGAAGGAGCTAACAATTTCATTTAAAAGAGAGGAACTCTTAAATTTGTGTTACTAGCACAGAATGAAGCAAAATATTTTAACATCTGACATTGAAGCATATTTTTGAATAATGGATCCTCCATAAATAGGCTGTATCTAAAAGAAGCAATGAAAGAGGAACAAGTTTTACCTGACAATATTGAGAGTGATCTGAAAGTGGATTTAAATATGATAGGCTATAGCAGGGGTGTCAAACTCAAGGCCTGGGGGCTGGATCCAGCCAGTGAGGTGAATTGTTACAAATGTTTTTGGTTAGCATTTTTATGTCACTTCTATTTTTTATTTTTATTTTTGTATAATTCTAGGATATATTTTTTTACTTTGTTTTAATTGTCAGTTGTCTAAAATCATGTATATGAGATAAGTAACATATACATTTACTTAATAAATAAATAAGATTCCACATAGAATAGAATAGAATTCTTTTATTGGCCAAGTGTGATTGAACACACAAGGAATTTGTCTTCAGTTTAATTAAAAGAAGAAAAGGAAATTCACATATGTTTATCCATATAAGGGAGGCCTTTAAACAGAATGGCATTATTGACCATATAGGATTGTAATTACCCTGAAACTGAGCAAGAAGGAAAAGTTTTAAGAAGTCTACCCCAGTCTCCTGATAGGAGATAGGTAATTTAACAATCAAAGACAGATTTCTAGGTTGCAGTAACTGTTCTTGGTAGTCGGATTATGAGAATTATACAAAAATTGTACAATTCTCCTTGTCTTTCTCAGTGTCTCCAGCTAAGGTTTGCAACAGGCATTTCCAAAAGTGTATAGAACGGAGGAAAATTGCCATGCAAAGTCCTGAATAATTAACCAGCTCCTGAACTCATTAAGGGTGTGTGTGTGTGTGTGTGTGTGTGTGTGTGTGTGTGTGTATTATGCCACCCTGTCCAGGGAGCAATAGAAGAGATGGAGCAGCCAAGATATTCTTTAAAATTCAATCATATAAGATCAGCCAGTCTCTCAAGACCTACTTGAAAAAGCTCAAGAGAGAAAATGAAATCTCTTTCTATGAATAATGAAAAATATCTAGTAGAATTCCCACTATTCAATTCATCATGCTTAGCTAGTCCAAGAACCAGCTGGTTAGTGGGCTGAAATGCATATTAGGAAAACACCTATTATGAATAAAATTGTTAAAATCTGTCAAGTCTTTTGGCTTTTTGTCAGGAAAACCTACGGTATAGCCCAGTGCTATAAAAGAAAATCACCTCTTATTTATTGCCACAAAATGCTTTTGATCTCCTGGGGAAAGGATGCCAAGGACCATCATCCCCCTCCTCTCCTTTCAGTCTTTAGTTCAGTTAGAAGTGTTATTTTTCTAGTACAATTCTTGCTGCCTCTATTTAGCAAGAATCAGTCAAAAGTCAGCAGGTAAAGCTTTTCTAAGCTTTATGTGTGCACTATATGTATGCCAGGAAAGGGTCCCCATTGTTTTTAAGGCTGTTGCATTGTTGTTTTTTGAAGATGGAGATGCAGTTTTCTGTATGATACATCCTGATCAGTATTCATCAGATTAACAAGCAGATCAGAACCCAGATATCTACTTCATTTCACACTTCTTTAAGTACTGCCCTGTACTTGTCAGCAGTTGAATACATCTTTTTAAAATAAGCTTTATATGTGTGACAGAGAAATGTGTATTTTAAATATAGGTTTGAATTCCTATTAACGGGTACATTTTTTTATTTTCTTACTGTGCAAAAACGGAATGGAAGGGAGCTCTTGGGAGAAACACAGAAATCTACAATCCTTAGTAAAAGTACAGAAACTCTTTCAGAAATAATACTATTCTGATTCAGTTCAGAATATATAATTTTGCTCCACCTACAAACATAAAATGGTCCAGTGGTCCATCCAATCCCATATTGCCCTATCTGGTACACTACCCCAATCTGTACCTTTCATTCGTTAGGAAAAAAACACACAACAAAGAATATTCTTTCTGCACCAACTCAGAAAGCTCAAACTACCCAAGGAGCTGCTGATACAGTTCTACAGAGGAATTACTGAGCCTATCATGTATACCTCTATAACTGTCTGGTTTGGTTCTGCAACAATTACTACCAACCTGCCTTCAATCAAGGACCTGTATACCGCACAAGTCAAAAAGAGGGCTGTGAAACTACAGTATTTACAGACCCCGCACATCCCGGACATAAACTGTTTCAACTGCTTCCCTCAAAATGACGCTATAAAGCACTGCACACCAGTACAACTAGACACAAGGACAGTTTTTTCCCCAACACCATCACTCCGCTAAACAAATAATTCCCTCAACACTGTTGAACTATTTACAAAGTCTGCACTACTATTGCTGTTAATCTTCTCATCATTCCTTATCACCCATCCCCTCCCACTTGTGACTGTATGACTGTCACTTTTTCCCTTACGATTTATATGGACTGTTTCCTAGTATGTTTTGATTGCTTATTGTACCCTATGACTATCATTAAGTGTTGTACCTTGTGATTCTTGACGAATGTATCTTTTCTTTTATGTATACTGAGAGCATTTGCACCAAGACAAATTCCTTGTGTGTCCAATCACACTTGGCCACTAAATCTATTCTATTCTATTCTATTCTATTCTATTCTATTCTATTCTATTCTATTCTATTCTATTCTATTGACCAATGGAATTGTAGTCAAAGAAAGTAGAAAGTTATCAACTTCTTGCTTGGTTTCTGGTCAGTCATGGGACTTCTTAATGCTCTATGTATTTTCATTATTTTGGGGTTTTTTTAAATCAGCGAAGCCATGATTGACTTGGGAATTCTCTATTACTGAGCTGTGAATATTTCTCAAGGCATGTCTCTTATTGATTTAATAGAATCTGTTGCTGAGAGAAACCATCCAGCTGTTCTAGTGACAAAAGCCTTTCAGGTCTACCAGAAGATCCTGCCAATAGAACAGGGATTCCCATTTAGACATTCTCATCTTTGACCTGTCCATGTGCATCCCCCACACTGTTTCAAAAAATTGCCCCCTGAGTCTTCTGAGCAGTGGTTATAGAAGGCTTCTGGGTGTGATGGAAAATTGATCTAATAAAGGCCAACCAATGGGGAGAATCTAAAGCAGGGGTGTCAAACTCACACTGTCACATCATCACATGACGTATCATGACTTTTTCCCCTCCACTAAAATGGGGGTGGGCATGGTCAGCATTCGGCCTGTGGGCTGCGAGTTTGAGACCCCTGATCTAAAGGATTGTTTTATTTTCCCAAACTAGCAGGTTGTGGTGGTACCAAATGAATTAAAAGCATGAGACACAAAGTTACCCTGTGATTTTGCAGAACTGTTTGATCCAATGTGCTTTGAGCAGACATATATTTTAACGGCACATCCTAACAAAGAAAATTGTTTTGCAATATTACTGATAAGAAAGCAGAAATAATCAAAAGGGAAACATAGATATCCTTCATTGTGTGAAAACATTACAGGGACTTTCTTTGAAATGCAACATAGCAGCTTTGATACAGGAGAGACATCTAAGCATTATTCTAACAAGCTGACCCTATATTTTCCTGTGGAAGTAAGGAGGTATTAAATAAACACAGTGGTGCACATCCTTGAATCTACTGCTTCATCTCCAGGCATAAGTTCTGCAATCAATTAGTCACTAACAAGCACAAGCTGGCATTCCATTCTTAAGGAGAATCATCAGAGAAATGCAGCTTAAAGACACATAAGCGAAACCAGACTTGTACAGGCATATAATCATGCAATTGATTTCATCTGAGTTCTTATTCCGACTCTCCACACAAGGAAAGTGGGAATGGCTGAAAATCGCATTTCTTCTCTTCCTAAAAGGCTCCTGATAATACTGTCTGTCATTGCTGCCATACAGATATGTATTATGGCATTAGATTCAAAGGCAGTAAGTTGTGCAGGATATCAATTTATTTGAGAAGAGCCTCGGGCGGTATACATTTTCTTTGCTGGGCATTCCAGTTTGGCAATTTTGTAAATGAATGTTGGGTGCCCTTTGATGTTTTTATTTTTAATGATGTTTTCTTTTGTGCAATTTTCATAAGCGTATGCTTATGTACCATAAATTTTCTTAGTTATGGACAGAAGCCTCCTTCAATACAAAATGAAAAATCATCTGTGGGGGGATACCAGTTGCATAAAATCCATAATATTCCAATTTTAGTATAAGCAATGCCAAAGCAAGCATAATATTGAACATTAAACAAGCAATTAACTTTCCAATCAATGCCATTTCAAGAAGAAAGGGCAGGGATAATTCTTTATATAAAGTACATATATTGTTGCCTGAAGAATAAGCAACATTCATTGCGTAGTGCAACAAAAACACATCACACTAATATGTCAATAGAAATGCAGTTTATTCTACTCACCCAAAACAAAAAGCTACTATTAATACAATATTTGAATACCATATCTCCCCCCAATCTGTTTTTCATAATAGTTATTTTAGAATAATTCTAATCTCATACATCAAGAAGTTCAAAGCCTTTATTGTCATTGTACACCATGTATACAATAACATTGGTTAGGTCAAATAGGTCAATATTATCTTTGCTACTGCTGTTGTCCTTATTTTTACAAACAATATCAAGCTAAGTGCATCAAGAGACATCTCAAAGAGGTTTGGAAGCCAAAAGAGCTGAAACCCATAAACTTTATATATATAAACTTTATATATATAAACTTTATATATATAAACTTTATATATATAAACTTTATATATATAAACTTTATATATATAAACTTTATATATATAAACTTTATATATATAAACTTTATATATATATAAACTTTATATATATAAACTTTATATATATAAACTTTATATATATATAATATATATATATATATATATATATATATATATATATATATATATATATATATATATATATATATATATATATATATATATATATATATATATGTTTTCTTAAGTTTTTGTTTCATAGTCTTTTGACAGACCTACTCCAAGACTCCACATACAAACCCATAAACACAGACCCAACCACATATCTGGAAAAATTAACCAAGAAGAAAATTATAACCAGCCACATAAGCAAAGAGATCCAACACACGATCATACCCAGAGAGAAATCTTCCAGATGCCCCAAACTATACGGCCTCCCAAAAATACACAAAGAAGGCATACCTCTCAGACCCATAGTCAGCTCCAGAGGAGCACCACTACAAAACCTAGCTAAACACCTAGCAAAAGAGCTACAGCCCCATGCTGAAACAGCAGCTTCTCATGTACAAAACTCATACCACTTCTTGGAAATGATCAAAGATCTACACGTGGAGCAAGAATATCTGCTTGTAAGTTTTGATGTGGTTTCACTATTCACTCAAGTCCCGATAAAAGAGACCCTTGAAATCATCAAAAATAAATACCAACCAGCTAAACACCTCATGGAACTAACAGAACACTGCTTAACCAACACATATTTCATATACAAAGGACAAAGATACAAACAAATAGAAGGAGCCCCCATGGGATCACCACTGTCACCTGTCATTGCAAACCTGTTCATGGAAGAATTCGAATCCAGAGCCCTGGCCAATGCCATCCTCAAACCCAAACTATGGTTAAGATACATCGATGACACATTCGTGATTTGGCCCCATGGACAAGAAAACCCTAAACAATTTCCTAACAAACCTAAACACCGCACACCCCAAAATCAAGTTCACCATGGAAACAGAAACAAACAAACAACTACCATTCCTAGATGTACTAATCTACAAAAAAACAGATGGCACACTAGGACACACCATATACCAGAAGAAAACACACACCAACCGCTACCTCAACGCCCAATCCCACCACCACCCAGCACAGATAAACTCCGTAGCTAAAACACTTATTACTAGAACCAAACGCCTGGCAGACAAGACACACATTAAGACTGAACTATGCACCCTGACTAAAATATTGACAGCCAACGGCTTCCACAAAAGCAAAATCACCAACTTGATCCACAAAAACACACTGAGACATAATAGAGACCCAGAAGATGAACAGACCCATGGAACAGCTGTCCTGCCCTACATAAGAGGCACTACAGACAAAATTAGTAAGATACTATACAGACACCACATCAAGACTTCCTTCAAAACAGACAGAAAAATAGCAGCCATCCTCAGAAACCCCAAAGACAAAATTGACCTGGAAAACCAAGGCATATACGAAGTCCCCTGTGCATCATGCCCGGCCACATACATTGGACAGACCAATAGAAGAATAAGCACCCGCCTGGATGAACACAAAAATGCAGTCAAAAAGCTGGAACACACTTCCTCACTAGTCCAACACATGGAAGCCACAGGTCATAGAATCAACTTCAATGGCACCAAAACCCTAGCCACTATAGAAAATCCCAGCCACAGAATCATCAGAGAAGCCATAGAGATTGAAAAAAGACCAGAAAGCATGAACAGAAGAGATGACTCCACCAGGCTGTCAATCATTTGGAAGCCTGCACTCACAAACAAAAAAATCTCCACACCACAAGCCAGGCAAACACCTGGGCACAAACAGATCCCCGCTGATACCTCCAGCTCAAACACACCCCAACCAGGCACCCAGATGAAACCCAGCTTCCTAACTAATGATAGCCGTCCATTTACCCGAAGCCAAGCTGCACTAAAGGCCTCCAATAAAGTAACACAATGTTGCCAGCCAATCAAGATACAAAAAGAGCCAAAAAAACAGACAGAAGATATTAGAAGCAGAACACAGCAAACTCCAAGACCAATAAACACAGACCAAGACTCCCAACCAATCAGGATGAAGAAAAAACCATTCTGTCACAGCAGTAGGCTAGCCCCAAATTTAAAACTGAAACGGCTGTGAAAGTCTGACTCACAGACAAACACAATACAGAAGCCTGATGATGGCAGATGAGATTCTGCCGAAACGTTGCTACAACTTTAAAAGCACAACTACAATGACGTGGGAAAATACCCGAACAAAGCTGAATACCATATATATATATATATATATATATATATATATATATATATATATATATATATATATATATATATATATATGTGTGTGTGTGTGTGTGTGTGTGTGTGTGTGTGTGTGTGTGTGTGTGTGTATATATATATATATATATATATCTTCCACACCTTGTCCTCTTTCAGACTTTCCTCTACCCATATGAAATTATTGCCCCTTAGTGTATATTTTTTCCAATGTGACAAAAACCATATCCATATCTTCATAGGGATAATAACTATGACATGCTTTTCAGTTGTTAAACATCCCCATTATAGGGAATCACGATCTCTAAAAGTGTAAAAATCTAAAACAAAGATAATTAGGAACTTCCACGAAAGACTATTAAGGACCAATAAATAGTCCGTATTCCATCTAGAAAAAAATCCCTCTTGAAGGCAAATACAACCATTAAAATACAACATATTAATGTCAGGAAAGAAATTCGGGTGACATCTACCTTTTAAAGTTTCCTATTTCTAACCAATATGTTAATGGTTTTCACTGAGTGCCATTGTTACATTTTTTTGAGAGAGAGAGAGAGAGAAAGAAAAAAAGAAAGAGAATATATTAGCCACAACCACCGCACTGCTATACATAACTGACTTTTGGTTTTCATGATATTTAAAGAGATATGGAAAGATTTATGCATTGGATAGTAGCACTGTCAGTTCCATCTAGGAAGTGTGATTTCTTCACCCAGGCTCTCTTATTTCATTCAGGAAGGTTTGAATAGGCATCCCTTGTGGTTGTTCAAAATGCACACAAATGCTTTTATTCACTGGTGTTTGCATAAATCCTGATCCAGCATCATGAATATCTATAGCTTTTTCACTATTAATCTATGCCTAGGAAATCAGATATGACTTGTGTAAAACTTGTTTTTAAATGACAGATTCCTCTCCTTGCCACCCCAAATCATTCTTTAGAAAACTAAGAGCCTGCCTGTAGAAGAAGAAAGGACCAATTTTCAGCTATTTTGCAGAGAAGTCAGTAAAACTACAATACAATAGAAATATTCTCCATGGAAACAGAAAACCTGATAGTTAATGGGTGCCTATCAGCTCAACAATAAATAGGGGAGTCGAGTTTGACACCTGTGACCTAGATTGTACACAGACTCCTATTAATAAATTGTGTTCCCCTGCATGTGAGAAGTGTTTGGAATTAAAAGTTGGTTTCTGCAAAATTAATCTTCCACAGCCACAATGGGAAACAGATCTTCTTCACTTCTTTTTCTTTTCTTTTCTACAATCTGTTCTATTTCCCAAAAAGGAAACCAACAAAGGAATGGAGCAATGATTTCCCTGATCCTCAAAGGGAGCAAGCTAAAGGAAAGGCTATAAAGCAAGTCATTCAGCACATCAGTGGTGGGGATTCAATTTTTTTTACTACCGGTTCTGTGGGCGTGGCTTGTTGGGCGTGGCAGGGGAAGGATACTGCAAAATCTCCATTCCCTCCCCACCCCACTAACCTGCTTTCCAGCTCTGTTCTCCTGTGCAGGGCAACAAAAGAAGACCCAGCCGACCAGCTGGGACTCAGGAGGCAGAAAATAGATGGGGGCAGGGCCAGTAAGAGGTGGTGTTCTCTGAACTATTCAAAATTTCCACTAGCGGTTCTCCAGAACTGGTCAGAACCTGCTGAATGCCCCATCTGCAGCACATCCATATCCGGCATATATTACTTTGATGTTATTTGCTTCCTGGCACATGCTCATTTAAAGCAAGGCTGGTCAGAGCTAAACCATTTCTGATCAGCCATTTATGGAAGGCCATCCCTTCCTAAGCATTTTCTACCCGGATTATCAGTTCCAAATGGGCCTTCACTTATCCAGCTGGAGATGCCAGGACCTGATGGCACCTAGAGGGAGAGAGCGCTTTCTCCCAGAGCCATTTTCCTCAGTGCACTGAAGGCTATTTTTTTTTTCCTTTGGAGCAATTGTTCATATATTTGATTAATGCGCTCTCAGACAATTCATACAAAACAGCCATTCAATTCTTTTAATGTTTTTTTTTTTTTTTTTTTTTTTAGAAATTGCCAATAGGGAATGCACACTAATACTTTTTTGGAAGAGAGAGGGAGAGGCATTGGTATGCTGTTTTACATGACATACTTTGGCACTGAAGTGGAAAACCTATTTCTTTATTGAAATATGAAGAAGCATGGATAAATTGCTTCCATAGCAGCAAGAATGATGCTGCATAGTTTCAGCGGCATTCTCTTCTTACTTACAGAAGTTGGAATGAAAAATGGTGTGTTTTCCAGTGTGCTTTTTGTTGGATTGTAAGCACTTTTCTTTCTTTGTTTCCTAGGGATTAATTCTGGCTGCCTTGGCCCCAAATGAGACATGCCAGGAGTCAGCTCAGAGAAGGACAGAAAGAAGAAAGACCTGGTTCATATGATGCATACTAGAAGTACTAATTTATGGCATGAAGCCAGCAATAGAATACTTATAGAGAATTCCAAGAAACCTGGAATTAGGGAGAAATTTCCTAACAGTGAGAACAATTAACCAGTGAAACAGCTTGCCTTCAGAAGTTGTAGGTGCTGGAGTTTCGGTTTGTCGGCTTCGCGAGCGGTAGGGATTCGCGGCTGCGCGATCCCCCGCGCTAGCCGTTTGGGGCTCCGACCCGGACGGGTGCGGAGCAAGGCTGCCCTGCAGGGTAGCTGAAGGTAAGGGGATCCGGAGGAAGGGTTTGGGGTGTTGCAGACCCTCTCCTGGCCGGCAGAACCCCCTGTTACCAGGACGGTGCAGCGGCGGTCCGTAATGGCCGCCACAAAGAAGTTGACAGCCGGGCAAGTATGCGCAGGAGGAAGAAGAGAAAGTTATTGAAAGTAAAAGTTCTTCTTGGTCGACCCAGGGCTTTGAGATTTATCTAATTTAATTCCTGGAAAAGATGGTTTTCTGATGATTTCTTCCACAAGAGAAAAAAAGCGGCTATTTTGAGGTGCTGAAGGGAAAGTTTACTCTCCCTCCCGACGGAATTAAGCCGGAAGGAGAGGATAAAGAAAATATATTAATTTGGATCTTGTTGGAGGAGATGCCTTGAAGACTTGAGGACAGAAATACAATCTTAATAAGGCTTTAAAATATAGACTTGGATTCTTTTTTTTTTATTTGTTTGATACCACCCCTGGAAGAGGAAGGGGGAATTTTGGGCTTGCTTGGATTTATTGAGGATTGTGGATTTTGGGATTGTTTTGCCTTTCTCTCGGAATATTTGGTTGGTGTAAGAAGAAAGAGGAATAAAGAAAAGAAAAGATTTATTTATAATGGCTTTCCTTTTTGAAGACCTGAGGGATGAATATGAGCAAACAAAAGCAGCCTGCAAAGATGGCATGGAAAAAGCTTTTCTATTTCTAGAAATGGCGCTGGTCAATTACCAACAGACAATGGAACAGATGGAAACGGAAGAAGAACAACAAGGAAGAGACGAAGACGCCATCTTCATTGAATCCCAAAACTTATCTAAGGAAGAAGGAAGGAAGAGAGCAAGGAAAATGAAGGACTTAAGATCTAAAAAAACATTTGAGAAAGAGAAAAATATGATGCAAAGTAAATATAATGATAACAAACAAGAGAAAAAGGGAACACAACAGAGAAGGGATCCCAGCAAGGTAGAGGTTAGAAGAAGAAGGGGGTAGGAAGATTTGGTGGGGGAAGAAAGAAAGGGGAAAGGCGGAGAAAAGCCTCAAAGTTTTAAAATTGGATGGGAGAAGAGGGATTTTTTTAGAGACAAAGGATGAAATATAATTTTCTGTAAGAAAGATTCTGCTAAGGTACAGAAGATGGTATTGTAACATTTATATTTGAAATAGTAAATTAGAATGGTTTAAGATTTAATAAGAAATTAAAATGTTGAAGTTTTTAATAATGATTGATTTTAAAATGTAATAAAATATCGAAGGAAAGGAGGATACAATGTATTTAAACATTTTTGGTGGATAGAATGTACCAAGCAGAACCAAATTGGGTATTTGTTATGCTGAATGTTAATTTTACTAACTTAGGGGAGGATAGAAAGGCATCATACTCTGATTAGTGATTTCAGGAGAAATTTTTTTATTATAAGAAGAGATAGAGGGATAATTGAATGGGCAAAAGATACAAATTTAATGATTTAATTAAGATGGATTAAATAAGATAGAAATGTGAAGAGTGATATGTGCTATTATTTTAGCCCATGCAAAGAGAGGTAACTGGGGCCAAGGTACTTTACTAAAAGATTTTTTTATGTTTGTTTGTGTTTGTTTGTGTTTTATGAGAATATTGGGGAAATTATTGTAGAAAGACAGGGAAAGATTCAATATGTAATGATTTGTTTGTTGTTGAAACTTTTAATAAAACTTGTTTTAAAAAAAAAAAAGAAGTTGTAGGTGCTTCGTCACTGGTGGTTTTAAGAAGAAACTGGACAGATAATGCCAGATAAACCCTGTTGTCAGAGTCAGGGATGAAGAAACAAATAAAGACAAAACAAATTCACTAAGTCAAAGAACCACACAAGAAAAGAACCAGAGCCTCTAACAAATAGCAGCAGAAAAGTTTGAAAAGATTCAAGAATAAGGTTATGTGGCTTGAAGGGGGGATTGAAGGAGGGACAATGGGTGAGCAGAAAAGCAATGCCAATATTTAGTGAGCCTTGAGACATCTTCCATATTAACATTACCATGATCCCATTGCAAATATGAAGTCTGATCCTGCAAAGTTTTTTTTTTTTTTTTTTTGCTTTAAGAGATATCTGAGCCTGTATAGTTAGGAGGGATGGAGTCTTAGCTTGCTTGGAGGACAACGGAAGCTATAATTCCACAGACTTTTTCCTGATTCTAAGCCTTTGCTTTTTCTTTTCTTTGGAAAAGGATTTTTCTGGGGGGAAAAAGGGTAACATTTAATAAACGGCAGCACAAATATCATCAAGCTTATAGTGTCATGTACATTTTATTTGAGATATTTTCATAATAGACTTTGGTTTTGTCAATTATGTAGATTTGTTGTTATAGAAATGGCTAGTTATATATTAATGTGTAAAAGCAAAACATTGAGGCTGGAGAGTTTTTATCTTGTGGTGTACTAAAAAGAGTCAGACATCAATGTCTTTATTTTTCCTTTTCCCCCCCTTGTACCTCACACTTTCTTTTCCCCTCCTTCCTTCCCCTAATTTCCTATTTCTATTTTTCTTTCTGTTTTACACCACTATATTAAATGAATAAATAAAAAATCTGGAAAAACGATTTCAAAAAGCTTATAGAATCATGTAAATTTTATTTGAGAGATTTTCATAATTGAAAATACTACTATAAGTAGTCCTTGTTTAATGACCACTGCATACTGCAACCATTCATCGTTATGACACTGATAGAAAAGTTAATTTTCCCACCATTCCTTAAATTTACAATCTTTGCAAATCTCTAAAATAAAGGAAAGGTAAAATCATAAGCACAATTGTGGTTTTAGTTAGCAACCGCTTTGTTTATGAAGTTCCAGATCCCAACCATGGTCACTTAAATGAGGACTACTTTTATTCCCAAAAGGATTATAAGAAGGATTATTGCAATATTCACTTTCATGGACTCATTTGTTATTAAGCTGCCGGGGGGCTCTTGACAGCAATCAAGCTGTTTCCAGTGGCTGGTTTGCAACTGGCTTAACAACAGACCATTTTTGTTAAGCAATCAACTGTTTCCAGTGGTGGTTTGCAACTGGTTTAACAACCGGTTCGGTGAACGCGTGCTTTGCTGGCTGCTTCCGTCTGCCTGATACATTGAGGTATGGTATGTGCTGCAGGTTCCTTTAATTAAATGTTGTCATTTTGTGGGATTGAGGAAGCATGTGTTCTCTGTTGCAGCCCTGTGCTCTGGAAAAGCATCCCCTCAAGATTTGTAAAGTGTCCTCTCTGCAAGAGTTCTGGAAATTTCTTAAGATCTGGCCCTGCTTCCAAAGCTGGGTTTCAGGCCCTCATGAAGTCCTTGATTTGTGAATTGTGGTTGTTGTGGTTGTCTTGTCCAGGCAGTTATATTTTGTTTTTTGTTTTAATTATAGGTTTGATGTTTTATAAGCTACCCAGGGAACTTTTACAGTTGATGGCCTTTACAAATCTAGTATATAAAATCAACTAACCAACTATCCTAGGAGAAGAGACCAAATATGCCTCTTTGAATACACATGTGCTAAAGGATGTGAAGGAACCTTCATCCTATGGATTTGGGTACAGTATCTTCAACATAACTAGCCAGCTAATTCTTTCTCACTGGTCTATCAAATTATCATAAAGAGAACAGTAGATAATTCTGCATTCCCCAATTATGGTACAGACTGCTCTTGTTTGTGTGCTGGGTAGATTATTTTCCATTTCTTTATTTAACAAGAATCTGAGCCAGCAATGAAAGAGAGAGACTTTGCATATTTATGAAACCCATTATGGTGTTAGTCTTCTGTTAAACACTAGCAACAAACTTCATTGCATGCAGTGTAGCAAAACTCAAATTGATATATGCAAAAAGACTTGAGGCAATCCAATTTTTCTGTCTTTTCTTCTTCTTTTTTTACATCTAAAGGTCAATCCACTTTGAACAGAATAAATAACCACAATTACTGAAACAATAATTAGAATTTCTATGCCTTGTCTGTATTTGTTTCATATATGGAATGCTATTAACTTGCTGCTGTTGAAATAGTTCATTAAGAATAAATAATGGGCCAAATTAACCTTGTCTGTTATTGTATGTGTTTACTCAACCTTTGCTACCAAGTGAAGTGACATAGAAATTATGTCCTTTGATGATCATGTTTCCAGCTGTTACCTAAGTATTTAGAGAGTTTCCAAAGTCTGACTCACTTTTGATCTGGATTCAGAATTTTTAGCAGCAGCCCCAGCTTGGACAGGAGGGCTATCAAGTTTTTTTCTTCTTTGGTGCCTTCTCTGCTTTCTGTTTCAAGAAAAAACCTACCAATTGTTTTCCTCCCCCAAAGTGAGTCTTACTGCTAATACAGTATGTACTTTCACATGTGTGTATGTGCCATCCACATGCATCAAGACAATTCAACAGGTAAAGCTGTTCAATACCACAGACAATACTGCTACCCTACAAAAAGATCTTGACTATGTATCAGAATGGTCAAACAAATGGCAACTTCAAATCTCAACAAATAAATGCTCTGTCTTACATATTGGCAAAAAAAATCAGAAAATAAAATACAAGCTGAATAGTCAAGATCTTGTTGATGACCCAAGCTCTGTAAAGGACCTTGGAATACTCACCTCTAATGATCTAAGTGCTAGAGCCCACTGCAACTACATAGCCAAAAAGGCATTAAGAGTTGTTAACCTAATCCTACATAGCTTTTTCTCTGGTAATATCACACTACTAACCAGAGCATACAAAACATTTGCTAGACCAATACTCGAATACAGTTCATCAGTCTGGAACCCACATTACGTATCTGATATTAGCACAATTGAGAAAGTCCAGAAATATTTCACAAGAAGAGTTCTCCACTCCTCTACTCGTTGTAGAATACCTTATGCCACCAGACTTGAAATTCTAGAACTAGAAAACCTTGAATTACGCCGTCTTCGGTCTGATTTAAGCATGGTATATAAAATCATACAATGCAATGTCCTACCTGTCAATGAATACTTCAGCTTCAACCATAACAACACAAGAGCACACAATAGATACTCTACCCGACTCTGTAGTCTCTTCCCCAAACCCCAAAAACTTTAACCTTAGACTGTCTACCATTGACCTCACCCCTTTCCTAAGAGGTCTGTAGGGGGCGTGCATAAGCGCACCAACGTGCCTACCGTCCCTGTCCTATTGTTTCTCTATTCTTTTATTTTTCTTATATGTACCCATCTCATGTATTCACAACTATGTATACACTTATACTTATTATCTTGTAAACAATTGACAAATCAAATAAATAAAATAAATAAAAATAAATAAATAGATACAAACTCAAAGTTAACCGCACCAAACTTGATTGCAGGAAATACGACTTCAGCAATAGAGTGGTCAATGTCTGGAATACTCTACCCGACTCTGTAGTTTCTTCCCCAAACCCCAAAAACTTTAACCTTAGACTGTCTACTATTGACCTCACCCCTTTCCTAAGAGGTCTGTAGTGGGCGTGCATAAGCGCACCAACGTGCCTACCGTCCCTGTCCTATTGTTTCTCTTATTCTTCTTTTATTTTTCTTATATGTACCCATTTCATGTATTCACAACTATGTATACACTTATACTTATTATCTTGTAAACAATTGGCAAATCAAATAAATAAATAAAATAAATAAATAAATTACACCTGGAGTTTCATGTGGATGGGCAGTTTAATACAGCCATGAGAACTTGCCATATGTCCGATGCCTAGCTTACCCTACAGGCTTCCATGTTATGGGTATTGATATTGATTTTTCTTTTGTTCAATTCTATCTCTACTTTTTCCTTCTGTGGAAGGCATATCCTTTTGTTTCTTATAGTTTAGTTTAGTTACTGTTTTTGGTTATTTTGATTCCCATTTAAGAGTGCTGTCCACTATTGCCCTTGTGATTGGCACCACTCTGGTGACCCTGACAACACAGATAAACCTCTAGGTGACCTCAAGGATTTTCTAAAAAGAATGCAAATGACCAGCTGTCTGCAAGGAGTATAAATCCTTCCATTCCTCACCATCCAGTCAGCACTGAAGAAGCTTCCTGATTGAGAAGCAAAATGTCTTCAAAGAAAAAAAAGAAAGTCCAGTTGCCTCTTGAAAAAAGCACCTTTGGGACACATCTATAAATGTAATATAGTTTTTACATGTTTCATACCACAAATTTAGAAAGTATTAATGGACAGAGCACTTCCTTCTTCTGCCTGTTTTACAGCGGCACCTGCAAGTTAATCTTAATGGTAGAGAATTAAGCAACCTGAAGCAAAGAATCCATCATAATTAACTCCCAGGCTTTTTGCAGTAATCTATTAGTGGTTTTTTCCCCCCAAGAGCTAGCCAAAGTCATATTTTTAAAAGCTTCTCCCATTAGTAATATTAGGGCAAAAGGTTTCAGGGATTTTAAATCAATACCTGAGTAGAGGCTCCACTCTACGTCCTCTCCCAAATATAGAAATGTACTAAAAGAAACAATAATCAAGATCAATAATGAAAAGCAGGAAAGGAATGCCTGGACATTCAAAGATGCTGTGGATTTTCAGCTCTACCCTGAATCTCTTTTTTAAAACTCTTTCATCTTTCCTTTCTGTCTTGAACCCCCAAAAGAAAGAACTGTGCCTTCTTCTTAGGCCTAAGAAACCTTTTTCCATAATACCTTTTTCAATTGTTCTGAAAGGATACAGAGGAAATGAAATGAAACTTTAATGATACTTAGAAGGATTTATTCCTACAGCCATTTAATTTATTTTGCATGTGCACTACAGTTTTATATACTGAAAGCACTTTTACATGGGCAATCTTTCACATCAATGGATATTATGTCAGAAAATTACATTCTTGGCTTAGAATATTTCTGCTGAGAACAACAGTGCTGAGGACTTTTGAAAATGATCCAAGTTTTGTTAAGTAAACCTACCCAATGTTCCTATTTGTAAGCATATTTTGTGCAGAGAGAGTCAGTGACTACATGTGTCCATGTAGGTTTTGAGATAAATATGGAAGTTCTATCAAAATTCTAACCTAGCCTGTCACCTGGGGTTTCCTTGCACTGCTTACATCCAAGTACTAAGCTGGTTCAATTCTGCTGATCTAAAGACTGGCTAAATACATCAACTACTACAACCCTAGATAAAACAACCAGCTAAGTTATCTCTTATCATTTGGTAATGGAGGAAGAGGAACAGTTACAGTTCTCTATCCTCAATCATTTTTTTACTCCAAACAATTCAGTTATCTTGAGAGTGGATTATATGGAATCATTTATTATAACACAGTGGATACAGAGGAGCAAAATAATTTAGAATAAAAAACAAAGGGGGTATATCTCAAACACAATTCTACGCTTGTTCTAGTGTAATACTTCAGTGACAATATAATTGGACCATGACAGTTAATAATGCAGGTGGATATTTCCTCCTCCTCACAAATAGCATTTTATGCATAGAAACTGATCACAGGAAGCCATATTATTCCCAACTAGGCCAGTTGCCACAACTGCTGCATCCAAACATGACCATGTATACATTTTCAACCGCACAAATCAATCTGTATGAATTAGCTGTTTGAAATATTCAGGCAACAACAATCAAAACTAGGTCCCATATTTCAATAATTGCCTTTGTATCTGACAATTATCGAGCATCGGGACATGGGACATCCTCTGACTGTGCAAAATTTCTACCTAACAATCTAAATTATTTTGCAGCGACAAAGAACAAGCTTAGCTGCTTGCGTATTTATATAAATAAATTTGCACTGCCTGTAAGAACTTGATGCCATCCTATTCTATCTTAAAGTCCCCAAGATTTCTGAGACACAAATGAGAAAGTCTCTCTCTCATCTCCTTTTATTTCTAGAGAAAGTCTGGAAGGCCCCCCAAATGATCACTGCATCCTGATATATCTGAAAATGTTTTCATCCCTATCCAAATTTGAAACACATATTTGACTTTTCCCTAGCAAGGTAATATTTTGAAAATCTCTGAAATCACTGAGAGAAGAGACTAGCTCTGTTGCTTTATTTTTCTCTTTCCCTGCTTCCATTAAAAAGTCAATTACCAAGGGTAATTTTCTTTCCAATAATGCCAAAGACATTTTAACAGTGCTCACTGAGCTACCTTTTGTGCCCTTCTAATCAAAACGTATGAAAGAAAACAAGGTGTTCTCCTGTTAATTCCTGCCCTTTGCTACAGGATGCATACAGGAAGGAAAAAAAGTTCAGTTAATAGAGAAAAAAGGTTATGATTTAAATTCTGACAAGATGTGTTTCAGTTCTGCTCATGAATTATTATTATTATTTATCAGCTTGGAATTTCCTTGCGGCATTGCTCCTTAAAGCTGAATGATCCATTTGTCCTAAATTCAAAACCTTGCATTAAATCAGTGCCCTGGTTTATCTGGTTCCTATCAAACAGAACAAGGAAATATTGGCAAGATTCTTTGCTGATTCACTACACAATTAGTGTCCCAGATTTTGGGGAGGAAGGTGCTATGTTCTCTGGTCCAGTTTCCAGCAGGGGGCGCCCAGCCACAACCTGATTGTCCGGTAGCTTGACAGCCGACTATATAAGGAGCTGTCAAACAGGCCAACAGCTCTTGCCTCACAGCTGAGTGGTTCATTCACTGTTAGCGCGCAAATTCAATAAAGCCTGAGCAACCAATTTAGCCGCCTCGCCTCATTCTGTGGTGCTTTCGTTCCCAGTACGAAGCACTGGCGACGAGGATGGGATGCCACCCTCAAGGCATTAGGCGAGCTTGTAGTCCTTCTGTGGTCAACCAAAAAAGCTGATCACTGTGGCAGAGAGAGCCAAACAAGCCAGAAGGGCATACAAAAAGAGCAAAGTCACCCTTAAAAAGCTCGATAAAGTCCACCAACCACCTGCCTAAGGATCAAGGGTCCTGTGAAGCTGTTCAGAATGGCAGCGTTAAATTCATTTGTGCCATTTGACGCATCCACAGACACTTGGGAGTCATATATTGAGCGTTTTGACTGTTTCCTAGAGGCAAACAATCTGGTGGATTTGACAGGCAGCCGGCGAAGGGCGCTGTTTCTAAATTTCTGTGGCAAACAAATGTTTGACACAGCCAGAGGTCTGTTAGCACCTCAGCCTCTGAATTCTGTCACCTGGGAGGCGTTAATGGCAAAGCTTAAGAACCATTACGCTCCCACTCCCTCACAAATTGCCTGAAGGTACGCATTTCACTGGCGCGAGCAAGCTGAGGGGGAAACTGTTAATCAATTTATGGCGGGTCTCTGAACAGCTGCTCTCCATTGCGAGTTTAAAGAGCTGGATGATGCCTTGCTGGATCGTTTAGTCTGTGGGTTAAAAGACCTCCGAATCCAGCGCAGACTACTAGCAAAGCCTGACCTGACACTACAATCAGCATTGGACGAAGCCTGCACTGCGGAGCTATTCAAACAAGTCGACGGTAGAGATTCATGGCGCAAGCAGCCCAGCTTCGGGGAGAAAAACCTTAGCTGTCCACCAGGAACAGGCTACCGAGGAAGACCTCGATCTACCAGGGGATGACGACATCCACCGGCTGAAGACTGCATCAGGTAATAATTGACAATCCAAAAAAACAGCCCAGGCACAATCCTGCATAGGGTGCGGAGGAAACCATCCGTGAGCAGCCTGCAGATTTCGAACTGCAAATTGTCAGCACTGCGGAAAGAGCTGTGAGTGAGGAAGAGCTAGGAAGTGCAGAGCTATTCTGCTTGATGACAGAGTCCAGGCAAAACAAGGGCAAATGAAGGGGACCCCTAGAAAAGTTCCTAGGTTGGGGGAAGAGTGTTTCACCATCCAAAGGGATAATTGCCACATCAACCCCAGAGTAGGGCAAACAAACTTATCACTAAAGAAAAAAAAATTTCTTTCAGTGAAAATTGAGGGACAGGATTGTCAAATGGAGGTTGACACAGGATCTTCTTTGTCATTGGTTAGTTGGAGCACAATCAAACGGTTGGTGCCCAAAATGGCAAAGAAAAGATTAAGTCCCTGTTCCCTCACATTAAAAGACTATCAAGGGAATATAATTCCCATTTTGGGTCTCACTAAAGTGACAGTAGTTTTCAAACATTTCAAAGGCCATCTCCCACTAATAGTTGTGGAAAGGGCATTGCCAAGTTTACTGGGCCTTGACTGGTTCGAATCCCTAGGTCTGGCCATAAGTGGAGTGCATGCCACAAATGGACAAAGCACTGACACCATAGACGCACTAGCAAAGGAATTTGCTAGTGTTTTTGACAATGACTTAGGTAAATATACAGGGAAACTTATTTCACTGAATTTAGACCCTACAGTTATGCCTAGGAGATTGAAAGCCAGGCGAGTGCCCTTCGCACTCCGCCCAAAAATTGATGCTGAACTCAATAAGCTTATATCACAAAGGGTATTAGAGCCAATAGATCACGCTCCTTGGGAGACCCCAATTGTCACGCCACTGAAGGCTGACGGGTCGGTCAGGGTGTGCGCAGACTACAAGGCAACCCTTAATTTGGCATTACAGCAAAGTGCGTACCCAGTGCCGGTGGTGCAACATCTGTTGCATTCACTGGGTAACGGAAATTATTTTGCAAAGCTTGACATGGCTCAAGCATATCAACAGCTACCGGTGGTCTCAGCCACCGCAGAAGCCCAAACCATAGTAACACAGAGAGGAGCATTTAGATGCAATAGGCTACAATTTGGCATTAGTGCTGCCCCTGGGATATTCCAGTCCCTAATGGAATGACTCTTACAAGGCATCCCTGGAGTCATTCAATACTTTGACGACATTATTGTTTCAGCTAGAGATGAAAAGGCACTTTTAGACAGCCTAAGGGAAGTTTTTAGGAGATTCCAGGCAACAGGTTTGAAACTAAAAAAGAGTAAGTGCCATTTGGGCGTACCTAAGGTGGAGTTCCTGGGGTTCCTGATCCATGCTGCTGGAATTCATCCCATGACAGCTAAGGTCCAAGCCATAAAAAGCACTCCCACTCCAAACAACAAAATTTAACTTCAGGCTTTCCTTGGCCTCCTGAATTTCTACGCCATTTTCATTCCTCACAAGGCATCAGTAGCTCAACCCCTACACAGACTTTTAGATAAAAAATCACCTTGGGTTTGGGGCAAGAAAGAGGCTAGCTCTTTTAAGGCTGTAAAGACTTGTTAACTTCAGACTCTGTTTTCATACAGTTCAACAAATGTTTACCATTAGTGTTAGCATGCGATGCTTCTCCATATGGAGTAAGGGCGGTTTTGAGTCACAGACTGCCTAATGGCTCTGAGGGCCCTATAGTGTTCTTCTCTAGGACCTTATTGTCGGTGGAATGAAATTACAGCCAAATAGATCGTGAGGCCCTTGCTGCCATTAATGGCATTAAACGTTTCCACGAGTATGTTTATGGACATAAGTTTGAACTTATGACGGATCATAAGCCTTTACTAGGTTTATTCGCTGGGGATAAACAGACTCCTCAAATACTCTCTCCTTGAATGACAAGGTGGGGGGTTTTTTTTTGGCAGCATACTCATACACACTGACATATTGGCCAGGCAAACATCTCAGCCATGCTGATGCCCTCAGCAGGTGCCCAATTCCAGCTTCAGCAGAGGACCAGGAGGCTGAGGAATCCATCCTCCTCATTGAGCATCAACAAGACTTCCTACTGACTGCTGCAGACATTGCTGCCCATTCCGCTAAAGACAGACTCGTAAGGCAAATTCTGGACTGGGTGAAAAGGGGATGGCCACAAGGGTCTGTGCCTGCTGATTGTCGTCCCTTTAAAATAAGGCAACAAGAGCTGTCTTGCAGCAAGGGTTGTTTACTATGAGGGAGTAGAGTGGTAATTCCCTCATCCTTACAAAAGCACGTACTGGGGGCATTCCACAAGGGTCACCCGGGCATCGTTCGTATGAAGTCCTTAGGCCGAAGTTATGAGTGGTGGCCAGGGATGGACCAGGCAATATCTGAATGGGTGTCAGGGTGTCAGCAGTGTCAGGAAACTAGGCCATTACCCCCAAAAGCCCCAGTAAAAGAGTGGGAAGCCCCCAGAGGTCCATGGTCATGACTGCACATTGATTTCGCGGGGCCTTTCCAAGGCCAGACCTTCCTCATCTTAGTAGATGCTTTCTCCAAGTGGGTTGAGGTAGTTTTAATGACCTCTACAACATCTGAAGCTGTCAGCTTAGCTTTACAAAAGGTGTTCGCCATCCATGGGCTTCCCGATCTAATTGTATCAGATAACGGGCCACAATTTACCTCAAGAAGTTTTGAGCTGTTTCTCATTAGTTTAGGCATAAGACATGCATTAATTGCTCCTTTCAATCCCTCTAGTAATGGTATGGCAGAACGAGGGGTAAAATCTGTGAAAGAGGCACTAGCAAAGATGGGCCCAGGGCCATGGCCAACTAGAGTAGCCCAGTATCTGCTAATTCAGCATTCTACCCCATGTCCATCTACAAATCATAGCCCAGCAGAATTATTAATGGGCTGAAGACTTAGAACAGTGTTAGATAGGCTGCATCCAATGTTAGATAGACAAGCCCCTTGACTCGCATAGCAATACCAGGGAATTTGATGTGGGGGACCAGGTATTCGCTAGGAACTACACTGGTAATCCCCTGTGTTACCAGCGTCCATAACTAGCATAACTGGGCCATGTTCATACATTGTGAAGTTAGAGGATGGCCGGACCTGGAGGCACCACATTAATCAATTAAGGGGGCGAGGGAACCTGAGAGAGAATGATGAGTTCTCAGGAACCGACACAAGACTGTCTGCACCAACCACATGCCAGCAGCCACACTCACCAGAGAGGCCATGGGTCAAGGAATCACCAGCAGAGGTCCAACTGCAGCAGTCAGAGATTCCAGTTGAAGAGGTTTCAGCCGAAGAGGTTCCCGTCGCGTCCAACGAGCCATTGCTGTGCAGATCAACTAGGATCCAGCGCCGTCCGGCCTACCTCGAAGACTACGCATGCGCTGTCGAGGTGGGAAGGAGTGCTATGTTCTGACGTTCTCCCTCTGGTCCGGTTTCCAGCAAGGGGAGCCCAGACACAACCTGACTGGCTGGTAGTTTGACAGCTGACTATATAAGGAGCTGTCAAACAGGCCAACAGCTGTTGCCGCACGGCTGAGTGGTTCATTCACTGTTAGCACACAAATTCAATAAAGCCTGAGCAACCAATTTAGCCGCCTTGCCTCATTCTGTGGTGCATTCGTTCCCAGTACAAAGCAGAAGGCACAGCTGGCACCATGTTTGCCTCTCCTCCAGCCACACCCACCTCCCAAGGTTCTACAAGAGCCATTTTGTATCTGTTATATTACTATAATAGGAAAGAAATTATGAAACTGTGAGTTACACTTTACTTCCATCTGAATTTCAAAAGGCAGCAATGCATGGCTTTTGATAAAGGTGGTATGCAAATGATTTAATAAATGAAAAGGCAGATGAACAATTTGAAAGGCCAGCTGTCAGCATAGGCCGAACAAAGCCACATGAGGAGTGAGGCTTTAATGAAAGAAATGTTTATAACCCAGGTGTAAAAAAGTAGATCTAAAAGATGTGTCAGAATTAAATGATAGCAATTTTGGAATAAATGACTGGAACTCTGGAAAACTGCAAACCACTTCCAGAATAGCTAGCTTGGTGTATCTAGAAAGCAACAACAAAATATCCTGAAATGCCCTGGACTATTCCATCTGTAGAATGGAAGGTTTGGCACATTACATACATACATATGTAATGGTTTGCCCACCAAATGATTGTTGAATGAATTTCAAGGATACACACATGCAGCCCTTGCTTGACAAGTATTCAGCTACAGTACAGGCAGTTTTCAACTTACAACCACAACTGAGCCTGAAATTTCTGTTGCTAAGTGAAACTTTTATTAATAGGAATAAATGCAGTCATAAATTACATGGTGTTAAGGGTCTGGCCCCATCTTCTAAAATGACAAAAGATGATCAAGACCATGGATGGCAATCTCCAGTGGTACAATTCTCCGCTTGGCGTGGGGGGAGGAACCAATCCCTTCCCCCCCCTCCAGAGAACCAAATTCCCCCCCCCTTCCTGCTCCCGCCCCGTGCAGGGAAAAAAAGACCCAGCCAACAGCTGGGACTCGGAGAAGAGATAAATGGGGCAGGGCCGAGGGTATTGCCAGTCTGACTGACTGCTAAGGTTCTGGGCGACCCCGCCCCCGCCCTCTTCCAGTTATCAAGCATCTTTGTCCATACATGGGGTCGTCATTAATTAAAAATGGCCATAAGTCACTTTTATTTAGTGTCATTGTATCTTTGAACAATCACTAAATGAACTGTTGTAAGTCAAAGACTACCTGTACATGGTTTCCTGGAGAGTCTTATGTTTTAAACTTTTCTTAATACAAATTATAGGACCAGAAGAAACAACATGACCAAAACATCAGTTGTAATCACTAAAGAACAATGGAAAATAAAACACACAAACATTGGGTTAAATCATCAATTCCACAACAACAGTTCATTCACTCATCATTTAGCAAACTCTGTTTTCTTTTATATGCTTCTCAGCAAGTCATATAGATGATATATTTCGCATCTAGCAAAATAATTCCAAAACTTCCAGGGCAAAATATCAGCAGACACTAAACTTATCCCAGCGAATTTTTTTTAAAGGAAAGCAGAAATCATTAAAAGAGCAACAGCAGGTCCCTCAATGACTGTTGTGGGGAATAAATCGAGCTTTGTGTGATATCTTTCATAAGCTGTGACATTCAAGAGAAAATTTTATAGCTGTTCTGAACAGTCCCCTCTCCAAGCACAATAATGCCAAGGACGCTTGTACTAATAAACATACTATTGACCATGTCTGATGTCTAGTTCATCAGCTTTTGCCCCATGAATCATCCAACTTTCAGAAAATCAGAACTGACTATCTAATTATCAGGAAGCAATTCACCAGCTCAGATATGAGAACAGATAGTACTCATAAGCCAAGTGCCGCATTTGTATTTGGCTATTTCATTTCAGATATGATGCAGCAAAAGCAGTGGTGGGATGCAAAAAAATTTACTACTGGTTCTGTGGCTGTGGCTTGGTGGGCATGGTGTGGCTTGGTGGGCGTGGCTTGGTGGGCGTGGCAGGGGAAGGATACTGTAAAATCTCCATTCCCACCCCACTTCTGGGGGAAGGTTACTGCAAAATCTCCATTCCCTCCCCACCCCACTAACCTGCTTTCCAGCTCCATTCTCCTGTGCAGGGCAGCAAAAGAAAACCCAGCCAATCAGCTGGGACTTGGGAGGCAGAGAATACATGGGGTGGGACCAGTCAGATGTGGTATTTGTCGGTTCTCCGAACTACTCAAAATTTCCACTACCGGTTCTTCAGAATTGGTCAGAACCTGCTGAATACCACCCTGAGCAAAACCTTTATGTGACCTGACATCTCCTAAGGTTGTCTCATACATTGTTAAGCCCAAAAGAAAGGTTTCACTATTGATTCACAGACTATCTGTTAAAAAATGTTCATAATTATAACCAGGCTCAGTATATTACACCTTTTTTCACACTAGTAAAAAATATTTATTTCAATCCAGTGTAGTTAAAAGAAAGAAAAACTAGGGCTTTTTAAAGAACCAATTTGTAATTATGAAATTAGGTGTGTTTGTGTAATTTTTCTGAATCATTTCAGTACATGATAATGTGTCATTGATAAAAAAAAATGCATGTGAACAGTAAAATGGCCTATGAAGGTGAGGCAGTCTCAGTCCAGCTCTTTCCACTGATTTCCTACTTTTATGGGCAGGAGATTTATTATTATTATTATTATTATTATTATTATTATTATTAGTAGTAGTAGTAGTAGTAGTAGTAGTAGTAGTAGTAGTATCAAAATGGACAATTTCTTAAATTCAAGAAAAATATTACTGCTTGATACTTCCAGTTCCAATTATCTGTAAAAAAAAACATCCTTATTTCTCACAACTATTTGGCACCCCAAATATTTTATTGTACAAGGGTTTTAGGGGCTAATAAGGTTCTACTTTCTCCATACCAACAACCCTAAGACTTGAATTGGGCTGAGAAAGAGTGATTGGCCGAAAGTCACTCAGTGGGCTTCTGTACTTAAGGGAGCAGTAGAATTGGTGGTCTCTGAGTTTCTAGTTCAGCACTTTAACCATTACATAAACTGGCTCGAGTAACTTCTGAAGCCCACTGAAATGCTTTCAAAGTTTCAGACAGATCAGGTTATTCTGAAGATGGCTTACATCTATTTCAGCCTGCACACAATTTAAAAATTAAAATAAAGTCTGTTTTCACTTATCAATTCTAAAAGCAAGCAAGTTCTTGGGTGTGAGGGTGAAGAATTTTTGCTGCAGTTTCCTATATCTCTGTGTTAATGGAGATTACTCAAATACCATCACTTTTTTAAAAAGGCCCCTAGGCTTATTTTTAATCCCTTACTTTATCCTGAGTATACTTTGCATTGGGCTTCCATGGTTACTAAATTATCTTTTTCAGTAACAGGTGGGCTGCTGGTTTCATCATAGTTATTAGTTATTTTTAACCCTGACATTTATTGTTTTCCTCTGTGATAAAAAGGAATAGCCAAAGTTAAGGAAAACTATATAATGGCTGGTTCTCCCTACAGATCAGGATTCTTTTCCAAATTCCCAGTAGAATTCACAATTTCTAACTCTAGCTTTCTTCTTTTGATTGCAACATTGCAAATCTGCACACTGCACATTTTCTTCTGCAATAACAACTTAGTAATAAGATCATTTACAGATCATTATCTTGAATTCTATCCTAAGGGGATTTTGGAATGACATATTTCATTTTTGATCACTGAAGAAACAAGAACTAATAGATTATTAGCAAGTAGCATGGTTTTAAAATTTAGTAAGAAAAACAATTAATGGATTTCTCAAACAGATTATTCAGGGTGTTCTCCAGGACATATTTAATAGTACAGTGACTAATATCAGTTCTTTCTTACATATAAGTTCAAAAATTGCAGAAAATATTAAGAAGAAAAGAAGTCTAGTAGCAATTCTTTGTCTTTTTTGTAGGGATGAGTATCAATTAATAGAGCTTTCCTTTATGAACATCTCTGTGTCATGAACTCAATTTTGTTCCTAGAACTGGGTGGTAGAATACATACACATTTTCCATAATGAATTTCATTCCGCCTGTGACAAAATACAAAAGAAGTTAAGCTGCCAAGTTCATCAGCTCCTTCTGTTTTATCACATTATTTTAGGTGGGTGTCCTTTAATTCAGTTGCAAATTCTGAAATTCTACTCACAGTTAATTATCCAAAAAACCTACAATCTATGTTACAATAATATAAAGTCTGTAAGGACTGATAACAGCTTAATACAATCTCTCTCTCTCTCTCTCTCTCTCTCTCTCTCTCTCTCTCTCTCTCTCTCTCTCTCTCACACACACACACACACACACACACACACACACAGAGAGAGAGAGAGAGAGAGAGAGAGAGAGATAGAGAGATCATACTATATGATCATATTATATGGAGTTGTGAATGTTCACTTTTCAGATGTGACCAAATGACCCATTTGTTTCAACTAAAAGGATTGTATCCAATGAATTGCCATCTAGTGAATGAATCCCTCCTCTCTTCTCTCTAGAAAAATAGTCCTGTAGAGCAAAATTAGGGTGTTCATGGATATTACAAGAAAGAAAGAGAATGATGATGGTATAGGTGAACAATTGATTTGTAGATGCAGCCTGGAGGACAAAATGGAAAGTGGGGGCATGATTGAAACCTTTAAATATACAGTATTAAGGGTTTGAATAAGGTTCTAGAAGGCAGTCTTTTGAATATTAAACAAAAATCAAGAACACAGAGGCATAACCTCAAACTGACAGGAGGGAAGTTCAAAAGTAAGATTAGAAAGCATTACTTCACAGAAAGAGTAATGGAAGCTTGGAACCAACTTCCAGCGGAGTGGATCGATCATTAACAACTGAGTTTAAACATGCCTGCGTACTACTAGAATAAAAATCACTAGGTCTTTTTTTTGCCATCAGTTTTACTATGTTTTAGTTCATTAGAGCCATTTTTTTGTTATAAAGGAAAAAAAGTTGTAAAAGAAATATATTATTAAAGAAAGCGCAGTATCGCAAATAAATAGGGATATAATTGATCGCTTTAATAATTGATCAACTACACACATGGAAAAAGAGGAAAATGTTGAGAAATCTAGGAAGAAATTTTCCAACAGAAGATTGAAATTTCTCATAACAGATCCCACCCAAGCATGCCTTGAGAGTTACCTGAATAAAAGATGATTTGATCTTTTACCCTACCACCCCAGGAAAGGATGCCTGCCCAACAGGTGACAATAGCAAGCTACTATAGGTTCACCTAAAGATCTAGCATTAATTGTTGGTGTTAATGTGCCGGATAATCATTTTATATCCATTGGAAAGTCTTATTTTAAAAAACATATTTTTTTTCACAACTTTGTATGATATACTTATCCCAGATAAACAGATCGTTAAAATTGACACGACTCAGGCTTCCGCTTTGCTCACCAGTTTGATGGGATGATTTTAATGAGATTTCAAAAGTGAGAAGCAGTAAGATAAAATGCCTTGATGTTTTGAAGGATAACTAGAAATATGCAAAAAAGTTGTAGTCAATTATTCTCCCTTTACTTTGATAACATAAATTATTATCTATTTGTTAGTAATCATAAATGGAAATGAATTGACATACATTTTAATTTAAAATGAACTCATATGAAAGGAAAAAATACTGAGCCCTTTATAAAATAAGTAAGCGCTGGATATAATTACATTTTTCTGCCTTTATATAATTCTTAATTTATACTTAACATCAGGTGCTTTTTTTGATCTTCCTGATATTCCCCCCTGCCCTATTTTCTTATCAAATGTTCCAATGCACCATATAATTATTCTTCTTAACATAACAGTGACTTGGAATAAGTGAATGCATTAATATATATTTTGGGAAACTAGCAACTGAACAAAGGCAAGCTTGAACAATAGCTACAGAATCACATAACATACTGCTGGTTAAAAGAATAATGCCTTATAAAATGTACGTACCTTTGTCTCAAAAAAGAAACAGATGTCAGGGGTTCTAAGGAAAGTGATGACAGGATGAATAATATTAGGTCATTTCCAGAAATAATAAGCTATTAAAATAGTAAAACAGCAATATATTAGTATTGTGCATTTAAAATATATTTAACCAGTGAAGCAAGATTTCAATACCACTTTTATCTTTCTCTCATTTATCAGTATAGATGAAGATTTTCTCAGACATTCTAAAAACACATTGGTCATCATCCAGAGGTAATATTCAGCAGGTTCTGACCAGTTATGGAGAACCGGTAGCGGAAATTTTGAGTAGTTCAGAGAACCAGCAAATACCACCTCTGACTGGCCCCACCCCCATCTATTCTCTGCCTCTCGAGTCTCAGCTGATCGCTGGGTCTTCTTTTGTAGCCCTGCACAAGAGAATGGAGCTGGAAAGCAGGTTAGTGTGGTGGGGAGGGAATGGGATTTTGCAGTAACCCTCCTCCAGGAGTGGGGAGAGAATGGGGATTTTGCAGTATCCTTCCCCTGCCACATCCACCAAGCCATACCCACCAAGCCACATCACGCCCACCAAGCCACACCCACAGAACCAGTAGTAAAAAAATTTGAATCCCACCGCTGTCATCATACATCTGTTTACTGGAGAAGCAAGAACCTGTGTAGAGGTTGCATCCAATAACATTTGGAGAATCTAGATTGGGAAGATGTGATATAGACATTTATTATAGCACGTATCTCTTTTATATTATGTGAACTTAGTGGAAGTTATATGCATTTGCTATCTCTACACATTTTATCATTTTTTTTAAACTAGGCAGGCAATTAATGATGAATATCTGGGCCCAGGAGTATCAATACGTAGCCCATGATTCCACAATGATACTGTATGTTATTGTAGCCATCAGAATTATGGCGTTTTTTTCATATGCTTGCAGATGGCCACCAGAATTTCTAGTAATATGTCCATCTGTCTTTCACCTAAAAGTCAGAGGTAGTATTCAGCAGGTTCTGACCAGTTCTGGAGAACCAGTAGCGGAAATTTTGAGTAGTTCAGAGATCCGGCAAATACCACCTCTGACTGGAGATTTTATAGTATCCTTCCCCTGCCACGTCCACCAAGCCACGTCCACAGAATAGGTAGTAGAAAAATTTGAATCCCACCACTGCTAAAAGTCCATAATGGTTTCTAAAATTATTTTATTCTGATATACACAACTTTTCAGGCCAGGAAAAAAAATATGAGTTCAGTTCAGTTCTGTTCTGTTCCTCATGTATTTGTCATAAAGCCTCCAGAAACTCTGAAAAATGATTTTCTAAAATCAATCGCTCTCAATATGGCAGAGAATAGATTGATGCACTGCTGACAATTAAATCCATTTCATATAAAATATGGAACACATGCAGTGTGTGAGAGAAACATTGTGTCGCTATCATTATCACTATATTTCCATCCTGCCTGTCCCCTTTTCTTCTACTTACCTACAATTGCACCTGTTTGCAGCATATCCAGATAGAACAATCTGAGTAAACATCAGCCCAGATACTTCATCCCAAAAAGCCACAGTAATAATACAAATCTAATTGTCTTATTTCTTATTAAGTCATTAATTAATTAAGTCATGGATAGTTTAACGGATTATGTTTTTCTTTATCACCAACTTTAATTTAACAGCAAGCTTACTGATCGTACTACTAAGCCAGAAAGATTAGTTTTTGTTAAAAGATCCAAGCTATATCTTTTAACAAGAAGTAAGCTGCAAGTTTGAAGGTTCTTGATATAGATTAATCAGAAAAGACATGTTCATTCACATTTAGCCAGGGGCAAGTAGGCAAATGTCTTCGGCCCTGCAACATCAAAGAGAGGAGATTGGGAGATTACCAACCTGCTCTGATGTCAGACAAATTTAGCCAATTGTTTCAAGAAAGCAAGAACAAGTGGTGAAGCCTCTAGGCAGCAACAGAGAAAAGCACAACATGATAAAAGAGTAAGAATGTTCAAAGTGCTCAGTAATAATTTTATTGACAAGTCTTTGGATCAAAAGAAGGACTTGGAACTTACAATAAGTTTTTAAAATATTCATGAAAGTGAAGTTTCTTATCTTCCTCTGCATTGATTGATTTTGTGCCATCAAGTCATTTTCAACTCTTAGCAACCACATTGATAGATTTTTCTCCATGACGATCTATCCCTAACCAATTTTTTTTTAAATCTCCCAAAGTGCACTCACCATCAGTGTAACTGAATGTGTCTATCCTGCTGTTGGTCACCCACTTCTCTTTCCTTCCACTTGTCCCAGCATTAGAGCTTTTTGCAGAGTTAGGTCTTTGCATGATGTGTCAGAAGTAGGATAATTAGAGTTATGTCATTTGTGCCTCAAGTGAGAACTCTGGGTTGATTTTTTTTGATGATCCATCAGTTTGTATTCTCAGAACTCTTCTCCAACACCAACATTCAAAGGTGTCTATACTCTTCCTATCCTGTTTCTTCAAATACCAACTTTCAGTTCCATAGAGTGTCACAGCAAATACCATGGCTTGCACAATCTTGGTCTGTGAAAGGATAGATGCATCATAGCATTTGAATATCTTTCCTGTGCCCTTCGTGGCTGCTCCACCAAGTGCAAGTCTGTGCCCTATACATACCTTGAATGCTTGTTCCTTCTTTGCTGATCCAAAAAGGCAGAAGCTGTGCACCACTTCAATATCTTCACTGTGAGTTCTAAGGCAGATTGTTCTACCTGTTGTCATAAAGTTGCTCTTCTTTGTACTTAATTTTAGGCCATACATTTAGGCCATACTGATTTTTAATATTAGTGCTTACTGATCCTTTGCATTTTCAACTATTAGGGCAGTATCATCAGCATAGCACAGGCAACAGGTGTTTCTCCCTCCAATTTTAAAACCACACTCATCTTCTTCCAACCCATCATATATATTCTGTATAAAGGTGGAATAAATAAGGGGAGAGAATCAGTGGGGGGATTCAAATAATTTAACAACTGGTTCATCCAGGGTCAGGTTGGCTATCGTGGGAGGCGTGACCCCTCCCCATCCTCTAGCTATGCCGCACATGCAGGACCAGCCTCCCACAATGTCCAACCTGACCCTGGGTGAAACAGTTGTTAAATTGTTCCCCATCCCCCCACTATCAAAGTGGATCCTGAGCGCTGTGCTGCACTGCAATGGAGAAACAGGCAACGGAGCAGTCGGCATGAGGGGAGGAGGAGGAGCAGGGAGAAGAAAGAGGGAAAGTGGCCTTCTCCTTCCCGCCCCCCACTGGCTGCTCTGTTGCCCATTTCTCCATTGTAGCTTGGTGCAGCACCCAGGATCCACTTTGGTAGCAGGGTGTAGGTAATTTAACAACCAGTTCACCAGAACCAGTGCAAACTAGCTGAATCCCACCACTGGAGAGAATGTGTCCTTGTTGCATTTCTTTAACAACCTGGAAGCAGTATGATTTGCCATGTTCTACCTGTATTGTGGAGGTTAGCCATGTTCTATTTGTGCTGTGACTTCCTGAACTGTACATAAGTTTCTGATGAGGACAATGTGATTCCACAAATCAAAGGCTTTTCTATAATCAATGTACTGGATGATCCCAAGCACCCGTTATATATACAACTTTTATCACATATATGCGATATTTTGAAAGTATTTCTATGCATTTTCTGTGTGAAAGTTAAATCATTAATAAATCTCAATTTTAATTGTAAATGCCATATCATGCTGTTCTCTGGGAGAATGAGTGTCATATATTAGTACAAGCAGACTTTTCTTGTTAATTAGAATAGTTGTGTTGTTCCATCTTGAAGGATCTGAACCTGTGTTTTTGATCATAAATGACACATGGCTTACATGACTGCCAAAAAATTCACACAAGCTGATTGACTATAAATATCCTTCAGGGCACCAAAGGATTCACAGTATTTATCTTTATGCTTTATTAAAGATTATAATTTATAATTCTATAGGAATTACAATATATTGTTTTAAACTTTAAGATGAAGCTAGATGCCCTAGCAAATGTATGTAGCATTCTTTCCAGCAAGAATGCCAGTTTGATTTAGCAATGATAAAAACAAAATCACATTAACAAGAATGCTAATCTGGTTCAGCAATAATAGAAACAGAATCACATAAATAAAAAAAATGGGTTTAAAAGTAGCATTATCACAAGAACAAAATATTTCAGATCAGGAAATTATCGTTTTAAAAGACTAGTGAATAGAAGAACTTCCATTCACAGTTACTTTTGTAAAAAAATAATACCACCTTCTGAAATTATATATTTTTATTTGAAGCATTGTATCTTGCTCTTTATATTATATAGGACTGAAAGCTGATGAGAGATTAAAAAGAATTTAAAATGGTGCATTGTCCCATGTAATTCCTGATTTTGGTTGTCAATTTAAGATACCAGCCTATTTTCTTCCCAACAGTCTTGTGGTCGGATTCAAAAAAAATTTACTACAGGTTCTGTTAGATTGTGGGCGAGAGATAACACGGGAAGCTCCAACTGCTTAACTTCTTTATTGCGTGGTTCAGAACAAAGAACGGCAGCCTCGGCAGATCCTTTTACAGCGGAGCTGTTTGCAGCTACAACCAGTGACAGCTCTTTAAATTCCCACCACTACGGACCAACCAATGAGAGGTGTATATGTAAATATCTAACATCTGGTCCGGTTCACCCAATCCTGTCCCGTCTAATACACATAATCCTGTAGGTAGGTGGGGCTCTTATGGGTGTGACCGGACCTGTGCAGCTCAGTCATGGGCTGGTCTTTGAGCTGTTTGGATGGACTTATCACTTCTCCTGCTCCTTCCATTGGAACCTCCTGGAACCTTCTCGTTATGGTGGCCATTTTACCTCCACTAGAGGCCTCCTTTTCGATTTCTCTCATGGCTTGTCGCTGCCTGTGTGTGTCTGGTAAGTGTCTGCTATTCCCATTCGGTGTTTTCGGTGCTATTCTTAGTTGTTGAGGTTGTGTTTTGTTAGTTGTTAGGGCCTGTTCTATGTTATTCCTTGTTTGGTTGGGGTCTTCCCCTTCCTCCCTATTATTGTTGGGTCTGCTTGAAGTGTCTCCCCCTTCCTCTCTATTTATGTCTGTGTGTCCCCTTGTCCCTTGGGTTCTTAGTTGATCAATGTGTCTTCTCCTTCTCCAGCTACTACCATCAGTTGTGTTGACCCTGTAAGAATGGGGCCCCATTACCTGGGCCACCATCACTGGTACCATAGTGGTTCCCCTGTGAAGTTTTTAGCATAAACTGGATTGCTCATTTGAAACATCCACCATTTGCTGAACGAATTTAGTGGTCTGTCTGGATTGTAATTGGGGTGTAATATGTCTAAGGGTGATCTCAGCTTTCTTCCCATGTGTAATTCAGCAGGGCTTTTGTTTGTTGTTGCACCTGGTGTTATGTGCTGTATACTTAATAACTTATCTATTTTCATTTGTATATCCCCTGGCCTTAGTTTCTGGAGGTGTTTTTTTTTTGTGTACCGGACCATGCGTTTCACTTGTCCATTTGTCAATGGGTGTCCCGATGCTGATAGGCATGCCTTATCCCATTCTGAGCTAGGAACCCTTCAACTGGGTGGCTGTGAACTGAGGCCCATTTCGGATATTATGTCCAGAAGACCGTGTGTGGCATATAGTTTCCTTAGATTCCTTATAACGGCTTCTGTTATTGTGGACTGCATGATGCTGACTTCCAGCCATTTAGAATATGTGTCCACGACGATAAAAAATGTGTTTCCCTTTACTGGCCCTGCAAAATCGATATGTACCCTAGACCATGGTCCCCTTAGTGTTTCCCACTCAAGGATGGATGACGTGGGGGGTGCTGGCTGGTTTGCCTGGCAAACCCGGCAGGTGGATATCCATGCCTGTATTACTTCATCCATCCCTGGCCAACATACATAGCTCCTAGCTAGGGATTTCATTTTAACAATCCCCGGATGCCCTGCATGCAACATTTCCATTATATCTTTGATTGCTTTAATTTTACTGTCCGTGGGGTAGATCCCTTCACTGTCTATCAAATAGCCCAGGAATTCTACCTTGTCGGCTGGTAGCCGGCATTTTTTCTTTTTTAGTTTTACCCCCACCTATTTGAAATGGCTTAAGACTTCCCTTAAATGTTCTTGTAATTGTTCTTTGTCCTCGGCTGACATGAGGACATCGTTGAAGTAAGGACCATCCCCTTTATTCCATGCAATAACTGTTCCATGAGGCTCTGGACTAGCCCCGGAGCAACGCTGACCCCAAATTGTAGGCGATTACATTTAAAAGCCCCTCAGTGTGTTACAATTGTTTGTGCTTCCACCAACTCAGTGTCTACCAGTAATTGCTGGTAGGCTTGCGCAAGATCAAGCTTTGCCCCAGGGAGTGTAAAAGGTGTTGCATCACTGGGACGGGGTACGCACTCTGTTGTAGGGTGCTGCTATGGGTGGCCCAATAGTCAGCACAGATGCGCAAAGATCCATCAGGCTTTATAGGTATGAAAATGGGGGTTTCCCATTTTTCATGGTCTATGGGTTCTCGGATTCCTTGGGAAATGAGCTTGTCTAACTGCTCATCTATTTTTGGTTTAAGCATGAATGGAACTCGCTTTGCTTTTAGTCTGGTTGGGGCTATGTTTGGGTCTAAGCTAAAGGAAATAGGGGACCCCAAGTACTTGCCCAATTTTCCATCGAATACATCCCGGAATTCCTCCATTAGGTTGTTTTCCCAATCACTTTCTGTGATGCTGTAGATTCCAGTGAATTTGATCCCCAATGGCTTGAACCACTTGAGTCCCAGCAGACTTCGCCGGTCCCAATCCACCACAGTTAAAGGCAGGATTCTGGAGTAGTTTTGGAAGGTCACTCGGAATTCACCTATGCCAATAACGGGAATCTTGTTCCCTTGATAGTCCTTTAGGATTAGTCTTTGTTTGCTCAGTTGGCCTTTTGTCAGGTTGGGAATTAGACTTTTGATGGTGTCCCACGACACCATCAACAGAAGAGATCCGGAATCCACTTCCGACATTGTTTTCCTTCTATCGTGACTTGAACATGAACTTTTCTAGCGGTTGCCGTGCTGGAGTAGCCCACTGTCATGGTCTGGTGTGTTTCGCTCTTCGCTGTGGTTGACTCGTTGCTACATCAGTTCTGGCTGATGGCTCCGGCAGTTCTCGGGTTGATTTCCTTGGCTCCTTGGAGGTGTGCCTTGTCTTGGCCTTCTGCTACTTGGCTTGAATGCTCAGTATGCCCTCACGATGTGCCCTCTCCACTTGCATCATTGGCAGGCAGCATCATGGAAACGGCATTCTGGTCAAAGGTGATTTCTCTCCCAACTTGCACACCAAAATTCCTTCGACTTCCCCTCTCAGCTTTTTTGGCATCTTTCCAAACATAGTTGGTTCACTTCCTCATCATCGCTCTATCCCGAGTCAGACTTGAGGTCCTCGTGGTGAATGGCAGCGGTGTCCTTTTGAGGGGGTTGTGGTGTCTTATTCATCTTCCTCATGGCAGCGGCGGATTTTTGGGACACTTCTATGGCCAATGTTTCTTCGATGGCCTCCCTTAGTGTTATTTTAGTTTTTGTAAGGAGGCGGCTTTGTAGTGTCAGGTCCCTGAGTCCCAGGACTATGTGATCTCTCATTGCCTCATCCATATTCAAGAACTTGCATGCTCCCTCAGGCTCACAACAAAGTCGTTGATGCTCTCTCCTTCCCGTGGTCTCTCCGATAGAATTAATGTTTCTTAATTAGGCTGGATACCGGTGGGGTATAATGGACCCTCAGAATTTTTTCTAAATTGGTCTAGGCCATTATTTTTCACATCTCTTGGTGCTGCGAGAGCTTTAGCCATTTTGAAAACAGCGAGGCCACAATGCGTGAGGAAGATGGCTCGTTTTCTCTGTTCCATAATGTCCATCAGGTCACTGCTTTCCAGAAACATCTGGAATCAGTCGACATAGGATTCCCAGTCCTCGGTCGTTGGGTCGAACGGTGCGGGTAGCATATTATTTCCGGACATGTTGATTTCTTTGTCTGGTTAGTTAGCCACGTACTTGCAATCCCGCTTCTCTCAGAATCCTATCCTCATCACCAGTGTTAGATCATGGGTGAGAGATAACGCGGGAGGCTCTGACTGTTTAACTTCTTTATTGCATGGTTCAGAACAAAGAATGGCAACTATGGCAGCTCCTTTTACAGCGGAGCTGTTCGCAGCTACAAGAAGTGACAGCTCTTTAAATTTCCCCCGCTGTGGACCAACCAATGAGAGGTGTATATGTAAATATCTGACAGGTTCTGTGCGTGTGGCTTGGTGGGTGTGGCAGGGAAGGATACTGTAAAATCTCCAGTCAGAGGTGGTATTTTCTGATTCTCTGAACTACTCAAAATTTCCACTACCGTTTCTCCAGAACTTGTCTGTACATTCCATTGGATATGGAGAATACTAAGTTAGAGATGGATGTAATAAGTTCTGACCCTTAGCTTTTCCAAACAACTGCTGTGGAAGTAGAGCAACAGAATCTTCTTGTGGTTCCTCATTTTCATGAGCTAAGGGGTGAGACGTATATAGGCCTGATTCTTCTGTTGGTGTATCTCCATTTTGAATAGTCTCCATCCAGAAACCAAGCTCTAAGGCCATGATGGCAAACCTATGGCATGCGTGCCACAAGTGGTATGCAGAGCCATTTGTGCTGGCACATGAGCCGCAAGCAAGCTTACCTCACTGTGCATGTGCATGCCTCAGAGCTGATTTTTTTTTCCCGGTTGGTTTGAGGCCTTTTTCTGCCTCCCAGAGGCTTGGAAAAAGCCTCTGCAAGCCTTCTCAAGCTGAATTATAGGCCCATTTCATCACTTCCAGTAGTACCGGAAGTGACGAAACAGCCCTATAATTCAGCCTGAGAAGCCTTGCAGAGGCTTTTTCCAAGCCTCTGGGAGGCAGAAAAAGGCCACAAACCAGCCGAAAAATAAGCTGAGAGACACAGTGCAAGTAAGGGGGTGGGGTGGGGATTGTGTGCATATGTGCAGGAGCATGGGAAGGGTGTGTGTGCATTGCATTCTGGGTGCTGGCATGCGAGTGCAGGCGCTGGCATCCTCACAATTTTTGGCACAGGAGCTCAAAAACGTTAGCCACCACTGCTCTAAGGGCTTTCCATAAATTACTAAAAACAGAATGTTTGGTACAGCTTTTAGGAGTTATATATTGACATCAGTTACTGTTTCATTTATATATAATTATGTTTATTGGCCTGGTACTTTTATTTTTATATTATAGATATTTTATTGTATTTTTATGGGTGAATACAAATTGCTGGGAGTCTTTCTTGCTTGTTGTGGGTATTAATCCAATCAATAAATTAAATAAGTGCCTTTGCTATCTCCATAAACAGTTATCAGTCTGCTATTGTCTGGCTAATCATTTGAAATTTTGTTTATACTCCAGATGTGGCATCCCACCATTGTCATAATATATGAAGTCCTCATATAGGAGTTCTAGCCTACATTCATCGTGTTCATCTTGAAATATTTCTCCATCTCAACATTCTTGCAGTTAGTTGCAAAATTATAAACAGGGAACTAAAACTTAATGCTTCTTTCTGAACTCACTTGTTATGCAAATGTTGTTCTCTTCACATGGGGATTTAAATGTAAAAAAATCAACAGTAGTGTCAGTGGAGAGTATTTTGGTTTTCTTTCTGAGCATGTGAGTGCTCTGTTGGGAACTAGAAATAACAAAGATTTAAGCAATTATTAAATTGCAAATATATTGCATTTATTTTTTATGTTTATAGCTGTCTTTAGCTACACAACCGGGGGGAACTATGGTAACTAAAGAGGCCCACAAAGAAATATTTTATGCTGACGGGTTCCTTAGTGTATATAACTATGGGCACGGAAGGGAAATTTGTGGAACAATTTGTATAAAAGAAAGGATTAAACTTATTTCTGTTTAAGGTGGTTTAGTGCTGGGATAGAAAAACTTTTAAAGTTTGGGGGAGCAAAATTCACAGATATGGGATGCAGTTATGAACTATATACAGCTAGAATTTTTAATTTTTTTCTTAGTTTTAGGGTCATTGGGTTTTTAAATAGTGTGGCACAACAATTTTTTTTATATGTTGCCAACTGTTACAACATTCAGGTCTCCGTAGGTCCAAACCCTAACATTGGTGCTCTCCTGAGATAAATGACAATAAACTATGCCGCTGATTTGGGAAAATTGCAGACAACACACATACACACAAAAACCCAGGAACCTAGCTGCAGGGCACAAAAGCAATATTTAATATTTAAATTAACATTTAAAGTAAATATAAATATGTAATATTTATTTAATATTATAAGCCATCTAGAATTACCCTGTGGTAAGATGGGCAGCCAATAAATTGGATGGACAAATAAAAAAGTATTTGAGGACCCAAGATTTATGTCAAGAATAAGCAAAAGGAGAGGTGTATATTATGTATCAACAGCGTTTAGGATCCCCAAAACAACTGTCTCAACTTTCTAGTTCTTTTCCCTAACTCAGACATCAGCACGAGCATCAACCAAATCACCCATAGCCGTAATAGCCCTACTCCTGACATTGTATGATTGATAACTACTGCCAACTCTTAGGTAGTAAACCAATTGCTTTTTAGGTCCTACTTTAAACCAGTCAGATATTAGAAATATTCCATCATGTAAAAGCAACAGGATTATTCTCTACTCAAAATCATGCAGGTCTAAAGAAAGGGCATGCTCTGTAGGCTGTGAGTCAGGCAGGCTGATCAGAAGCTCTTTCATTTCCATCAATGCATTCACCCACCTCATCAAAAGCAATAAAATAGTTTCCAAGCAAACTACAAACAATACCTTCACAAAGCCCCTACAAAATACAGCAGCAGAAATGCAAAACAACGAAACAGATTACCCAGAAGAAGAATAGCTTGCTGCTTTAGAAATATAAGAAAACAAGTCTTTGGGGAAGAACAATATCAGCTCACAAATTCTCAATGTACAGAATAAAATAGACATATGCTTGAAATCAGGCAAGCTTCAATATTGATGTGCTGGAAGGAAATGAAAATAAAAATGAAACTACCTATTCAATGAATAAGTCACTAGAAAATAAATAACTTGAAAACCAGGCCTGTCACTTCCAATATATTGCTGCATGTAGAATACTGCATTTTCCTTATGAATATATGCAGGTAGCACTCCTGAACAGTCATCATGGTAGGCTATCTACCCCTCCCAATTTTAATCTAACAATGTGACATTTCTGACCCTTCTGGCTTGCCACCCACTTTATCATCTCTTTTTACCAGTTCAATCCTATGGTCTTCTTTCTGTGCAGCAATCTGGCAATGGATGTGATGACATTTTTCTGCCTGGTCAAATGTTAGTCTCTCTCTCTCTCTACTCTACCTTGTTTACAGGGCCAGACAGAGAGAAAAAGAGAAGGCTATTTTAACTGTTTTTTCTTTTGATTAGACTTATTCTTTTATGCATTTACTCTTTTTGGAGGGGACATCTCCCTTTCTCATTTTCACATGTGCAGCTCTCAGAAGACTTGACATAAACAAAAATAGCCTTATGAGTTTAAATAAATGAGGCTCTTAAGCTGAAATAAAGTTCTTTCCTATAAGCTCAGTGGACAAGGGTGCAGCTTTGCCCCTACAAAGATTAGGATGCTTTTTTCCTAGCTTAACAGGAATTAATTTGGAAGGATGGCAATGAAGAGGGTGGTATTCAGCCTAGTCTAACACTGCCACTCACTAAAGATCAGCTTCTGTTTACAGTGAATAAAAATAGGAATAGGGAAAAGATCCCTTATACCCAAATGTAATCAGCAGGTCAATAATTTTCCTACCTTTCCTCTAGATCAGACATGGGGACCAATGGCCCTTTTATGAGTTGTGGACTTCAACTCCCAGAATTCCTGAGTAGTGAACAGTGATTGGAACTTCTGGCATTAAGGCAACCATTGTACCATGTAAAATGTTTTAAATCAAGATCTCTCTCAAGTATTGATGAATGTTAACTAACCTGTTCTATGTAATTACTTGATTTCAATAATCCAGTTCTAGACTTTCTCTTTTAGGAAAATCCAGCTCTAGGCTTTCCCTTTTCAGGGTGTAGAAAAATCTCTTTTCCACACCCTGAAAAGGGAAGAGCTTTTCACATTTCCAATTTTCAATCAGGATAAAGAATTCTGAAGTATACCATGCAACTTTATCACTTTGAAGCAGGTAAAAGATTCCTACTAGTATTGCCAGTGGTGAAAAGGCAATGGGAAACTTAACCAGCTTAAAGAAAGGTTATTTTGCTTTTCTGCTTAAGGCATGAGTATAGCCTTCCTCTTCTTACCTTTGTCACCATTCTCATAGAGTGAAAGATAGCAACAGCACTTAGACTTATATACCGCTTTACAGTGCTTTACAGCCCTCTCTAAGCGGTTTACAGAGTCAGCATATTGCCCCCAACAATTTAGGTCCTCATTTTACCCACTTCGGAAGGATGGAAGGCTGAGTCAACCTTGAGCCTGGTAGGATTTGAACTGCCAAATTGCAGGCAGTAGCAGAAGTAGCCTGCAGTACTGCACTCTTACCACTGCACCACCATGGCTCATAAAGATGTATATAAGTGTGTTTTATGTGCCTATTGAATAGAGATGAGAAAATAAAGACTATTGAAACTCTTATTGCTGGCAGAAGTATCTTATCTGTAATCACTATTGAGAAAAGTCTCTATAAGCCTAACTAGAAGTAAATCCAATTTAACTAATGGGATTTTTTTCTGAGCAAACATGCATAAGATTGTATTTACAACAACTGAATATGTAAGAAATTAAAAACAAGACTCCCAAGGCAAGCACAAACATTAATGCAATGACTACAGAATCATAAACATAGCTACATACCCAAACCAAACCTTGGAGTATTTTGACTTATTTAAAGAGTCAGTGGTGATGACTATTGCCTAAGAACAGCCTATTAATAAACTAAACACAAAAGACAACAAACTAAAGTCTTTTTCTTTCTTCCCCACACATTTTTAATGTGCATGTTACATAAGAATGATTTAATTGCTATTATGTTATTTCCAAAGTAAAAGAAAATTTAAGAGACCCCAATAGGAAGTAAGGATCTTAAAAGCTATTTGCCACACAGGAGACATATTAAAGGATGACTTTCGACAACGATTAGGAAAGCAATTGCTCCCTAGGTAACTATTATGCTACACTTCTGGCAAACAGGGAGGTTTACTTAGTCTTACTGAAGAATCCAAAAGGCCTTAGCAACTAGAACTCGGAAAAGAGTCTGCCATGTGATTTTTTCTATGGACTCTGGCATTTTCTGAGTTTGGTTGTTTTCTGGCAGACATTTTGTTACTCAGCTAGGTAGGAGTTGCTAGAAAGGAGTTGGGTTTGGTTTCTGCTTATACAATATCTTGCACTATCAGTATTGGTATGGATTTTCTTCAGGGTAGTTCCTTGAATAGGCTGTTGTTTACTGCTTGACTGTTTTGAGTTTATAATTCCTTATTAGGATATTGTATTCTGCTTGATTGTCTGGTGCTAATCCCTGGTTATCTGGGTTTTGATTTCTAATAATGAGGTGTTCTGGGTTTTTTTTGTTGTTGTTGTTGTTTCCTTCCTTTATAGCTTTTTTATATTGTCTCTTCTAAATAGTGTGTAAATGTGGTTGATCTATACGTGTCTCTTTGTGGCTGATTTGTCTGAGTGCCAACTTTGCAGAAATGGTCTGCACTTTTGTTGACAAGGGGTTTGCTGGTTGTGAGTGTGTGCGTGTGCATGCGCTTGCATTGCTCGCACGCACCACTTTGGGGCTGAAACGCAGCTTCAAACAGGCAGCTAATTGACTCAGGCAGCTCCAGTGAATAAAGCTGAGCAGCGTGGAACTCACCTGGGCAGCCTGGGTGGGGGAAAAGTTATTTATTTATTTAGAGAAAGCATAGCACAAGGGCAAGGTGGTGGTCCCAACCAGAGATCACAGCTAGGGTTTTACCCGAACCTTGTTGACCATCCAGCAGCCCACCGCTGGTGCCAAGCTTCCAACTTCCTACTGATAGGATTAGGTGAATGGTCTTCAAAATATTGAAGAAGTAGAAACTTACCAAGTAGAAAATCAAGCCTGCCAAAGAATCTACAATAGATGTGAGCAGGAAAGAGCAGCATAAAGGGAAAATGTAAAATAGACATGTAGGAAAAAAATTATCTGGGTCTTCAGAGTGGGAAATGGAAGAATACAAGTAAAAACAGCTGCAAGAGGAAATGGTTATCCAGGGAAAATTAACTGAATGGGATAACAGGAAAGATAACTAAATGGTAAACAGGAAAGGCAAAGCTAAAACTGAAAAACAGGGAAAAAATCTATTGTTCTAACAAGCCATAAAATAACCCAGAACTCAAAACAGGGAACTGAGTATGCCTAATGAGCTGATGGATATTATTTGATACACCTTGCATATATTATCTATAATGTGATGTATGATTTAGTATGTAGCAGGAAATATGTAGGCGGTGGTCAGGAAGAGTGTAACCTTGTCGTACCTCAGCCAATGGGAAACTACGAGGGATGTGGTGGCCAGGACAGGGTTGTACAAAGAAGGGGACATTTTGGGTTGGAACTTTGGAGAGAACCAAGCTTTAAAAGCTTCTATCCCTGTTTGTTGCAATAAATGAAACAAAAAGCCTTCACTTGTGGCTTGACTGGTTATTGGTTAGATGAGCTTGCCTCTGGTCATGAAGGAAAGTAGCCAGGAGTATATAACACTAGTGTTTTGGATTTAGCTTGATCTAAGCTTGTATCTAACTGAAATGAAAGTAGTATACTCTAACATGATGGAATAATCCTGGTTGGGGGTTTGAGATGATGTTGATGTCAAAGGCTTCAGTGAATCCACAATCCTGTTTGGCAGGAATGATATTGATGCTCTTTCATGATCCATCACAGAACCTTTGTTATTTGTTTCTAAAACCATTGGAGGGAATTTTTCCACGCCAGTTCTAGAGCTGGCATCTGTATTGGGATTATAAGGAATGTGAGGCTCAACCATGATCTACTTTTTTTTTGCTTACCCCAGTACTTGACTACAAGGAAAGACCATAGAGGAAAGACCATTCTTCAGAGGCTGTGGGAAGAAACATCTAATCCAACTCTCCTTCCAAACACAGGTACATCTTTGTAATTTTATGGGGGAAAGAAAATCCCATGGACTCTGGAGCCATCTTTCAATATTATGGTATAAAGCAGAGGAGGGTAATTTACCATCTATGGGGCTGGAAGTGATTCCCAAGTCCCCATTTTGCAACTCAAGAGCAATCCCAGATTGTACTACCAAAATTCAACAGCGAATTTCTTCCTCCATTTTGCCACCAAAATGTACCATGCCTACTTGCATCTTTAAACTGCTCAAAACAAATCCTTTTCAAAAATGTTTCCCACAAAACAGTCTCTTCTCTCTTGATGTCATCCCATGTCCCCAAAGTGTCATCTCTCTTCCTCAGGTGCTTTTAAGAAATACATTAAATATTAGCTTCTTGACCTGAAAAAAAAGTTGCTTGCCCCAGTCTAAAGTTCCATCTAGCAACTTCCTGCCCTCAAGTCCACATAGCTGGACTTACCAAAATAGCACTCCTATGTTTTCTTATGGTTCCTCTTCTTATTTTCTTCTGTTATGTTCTTCACTGTACAAGCAGGTGCATGTCAGCAATAGGACCATCAAGAGGAAAAAACCTGAGACCTGTGTGTATGTATGTGCCACATACTAAAATTAACATTGAATATATGCCTAATAATAATAATAAAGTAAACCTGTTGTGGTTGCACAATCACTTGTGCTATTCTTCAAACCAAACTGCAATTCCATTCAATTCTCTTTAGGAAGAGAAAGCTGGCTATAGTTGCAGCAGTTGGTAGCTCTACAAGTCACCCATTTCCTTACTAACTCATTCTAGTTGATTACTATCATTAGCCTGATGGCCCCCATCCCTACCACAGAATTTAACCAATGCGTAAATGTGCCTAACCAATAATTTCTGCCAGCAGAAAGTCACATAAGGTGACTGTATTTCAGACCATGTGGCATTTGGCACAGTGCTGAAATCTGGATTTCTAGTAGCTTATTAGAAATGTTATGAGGTAGCTTATGTACCATAAAATATTTATCTCTCTATGGGGGTCAGAAAATGAACATGTCACTTCTGCAGAAGAGAAAAAAGGAAAAAGGAAAATATCCTTGACTAAGAAAAATTGCTTTTGTGAATTCAGCAACATTAAAAGATGTCACAGAAGAATGTACATAGATAACTTCAGTCAAACAATTTCAGTTTCCCCGTTTAGAACAAACATTATCTTCATCCTTGAATAGTTCATTGTTGGAAGAGGAAAAAGCATAAAGTTGTGGCAGATGAAGTGTATTGATTTCTTACACCAAATAACTGCAGAATTCATATATTCACTCTGCCTCTCACAAGCACTCATTACTATTGGAAGAACACAGAAAGGTATTGGATGTGGGATGGCATTAAAAAATGAATGGGATTTCTTTTCCTCCTTAAAATTTATTATATGCAATCTTCATGAGGGATGTCAAGCTTGGTGTTACTTTGCATCCAAATGAAATGACTGTTCATCAGTTCAAATTTATTTGTTGGATAAATGGAACCTCAATTTTATTTTAGGCATGTGAAGTCTGATCCTAGCTAAGGTATCTACATCTTGCAAAATCTATATGCTAGCAATTTATTTATTAGAATAACAATCAAGTTACTAATTGCAAATCAAAGGGCATATACCTGGAAAAATGTGCCCCAAAATGCATTTTGATGCAAACATTTTAAGTAGAAAAATCATGTTAGTGAAGAACTTAATAGATGGGCAAAAGTAGGAAACTGCAAAAAAAATGAAACTTGACAGATTCACAGTCTAAGAAACCAAATTAGAGTCAAGAGTACTAGGTTTCATTATATTTTTTAAAAATGTATTTTCATTTCCTCTTGAAAATATTCTGGATTGATATAAAACTCATACCTTTGAGGAACATTCCTTGAAAGGATTGGTATAGTTGACTAATATTAGTATTTTTCCTTCTTCTGATTTTAAAGAGAAAGAGTGTATAATGTTTTTAATTCAGTGCTTTGGAGCATGGGTCGCCAACCTTTTGGACCTCAGGGACCACCAAACTCATAATTTTAAATCCCAGGGACCACTAACTGGTCCTGTGGGTGTGGCCTAATTTGTGGGTGTGGCTTGGTGGTCATGTGACTGGCTGGGCAAGGCTTGTATGTAAATATTATAAATATTTATATAAATGTTGAATTTTTTATTAAAAAAAAGATCAACTTCTACCCAAAATCAGGCAAGGCAGGCAGGCAGATTGAGTTGCTCACAGAATCATTCAGTGATCTATCTATCTGCCATCAGCTAGCTCAGTCTCTCAAAGTTGTTTGCCATGAGTCTGCACTGAATAATAGAACCTTCAGTCCTAAGAGAAATTCGGCTGTGCTTAAAAGCAGAGCCAAAGATCTAAAGACTAGCTAGAAAGCAAGAAATCCAACCATTTCCTGCTTCCTAGCTAATCTAAATCTCCCAGCACAGCAGAACGGATGATGGTCGGAAAAAGGAAATAGCAATTTAGCAGGCAAATTTACCGGGTAAGGAGTGAGTGGGCGGGGAGGGTTCCCGCAGGCCATGTGGGCTGCGCAGCCTTGTGTTTCTGCACAGCCTGGATTAATTACTTTGGGGGGGGGGTGCTCTGGGAGTGAGATTTCTCTGCAGCCCACCAAAATTTTCTCATGGCCCACAAGTGGGCTGCAGCCCACCAGTTGGCAACCGCTGCTTTGGAGTATGTGAGGATGGGAATGTGAATACAGAACCCGTTTGCATCTTTTGAAAGTAGTTGAGTCTTTTCTAGAATCCTCACAGCTGTATCAGGTATATTCCATTTTCTTTAGAAACAATTCCAAAATGCTGAATAGATCTAATAAAGACAATAAGACTAAAATACAATATCCATCCATCTTTTAGGAGGAAAACAGATGGTATGAAAGTTAAACATCAGTCATGTTAGACATGAAGCCTACTTTTGTACAGATGAAAAAGTTAGAGGTGCAGTGAAATTTTCAAGGCTTTCAGTGTTCCAGCCAATTCATTAAGAGGACCAATGACAAATGGTATAAATGTCAGCCTTGGAAGCCACTTTTTCCTTTGGAGCTTCAAGGCTGCCACATTTAGTGCCTGGAAAAACAGGAGGGGGGAATTGCAAGGAGCAGTGGAAGATTAGCCACAACAACATTCCTTTCTCTGGGAGTCAAGGACGACTTCCCTGCACCTGGAAGGGACTGACTGGAAGTAGTCTCCAGTTGGGACGAAGATATGATTGAACCATGTGGTGGACTTGTGGGTGCATGGAATGGATTCTTGACTTTCTTTTGAGTGGGGGAAAACCTGGAACTCTCAGATTCTGGTTTTCCCAGATGTGCCAATATGACATCTCTAATAAAATGGAACTTTGAAGAAATGCTAGCCTTGGAGTCTTTGGTTTCGAAGGTAGTTACTTGGAACGCTGACAATAAATTGGCCAACTAGTTTCATTTTAAATCTGAAGCTTCTAAGAGTTACATAGATAACTTTGACCACTGGCTATGTAAAAAATCTACCAATTGGAACAAATGAATGATTTTGAGTAAATGAAAAGCTGAAATAATTTTTCGAAAGCCTGACAAACTGTTGAGATTCTTAAGGAAAAGCAAACTTGACTATAGGTAGTCCTTGACTTACAACCATAATTGAACCTAAAATTTATGTTGCTAAGTGAAACATTTGTTAAGTGAGTTTTGCCCCATTTTACGACCTTTCTTGCCACCATTGTTAAGTGAATCATTTCAGCTGATAATAACATTGTTATTGGTACTGGAAATAAATGAATTCATTATATCCCTATTACTTTTTTTATCTTATGTTTGACATTTGTATTCTAATTTAGCTATAATAGACATGCCCATTAAAAATAGAACTTCTTTCTGAATGAACGTATTTGTTGAGTCATGAAGCTCCATGCAACATTGCTGTATTTTGAAAATGATAGCCCTTTCCTATCAGGTAGTATGGGGCTGACTAGTAATCAAAAGACGTTTACAACCAAGGTATGTAATTAACTTTTGTTTCCATTGTATAAATACGTTAGTAACAGATGGAAAGATTACTAAGGAAGCGAAGATAAGCTTTTTTCACAACATTATTCTTTTAGACTGAACGGGTTGAATAACACCGTCTCTTTTATGAGGCTGCTACAATATGCTTCTGTTCTTATATTATGAAATAAATTGCTCTTGGAATTGAACTGGGCCTGCTTCTGAAAATGTATTGCTTTTTTCATCCTGGCCTTTAAGCATTTTAGGGCTCTTTTACTGCTGGATTTTATGTCATCAATGGATACATTTAGATGACCTGGCAGAGTCAAAACATGGCTGGCTTGGATCCATTTGCACATTTAGCTCCTGCCCTTCAGTGGTGCAAGTAGGAAACAGCTGTCCACATTGTGTTAAATGTACTGTAACACCTATAGCACAATTTGGTAAATATTATCCCCATAAACAAACTCCATCCACCCCCCAAAATGAGGTTAGTCGTTGGTTACTTGGATATTGAAACATGCTGGACACAACATGAGGACACTAATTACTAGTTGTGCCACCCAAGGGAAACAACTACTGGGCATGAGGAGGTATATAACTGACTACTCAAACTTGTAACATTTGAAGTGTGCAATATGTCACCACCAACAGCTTTTTTGTACCCTGGAAAAAGGTGGGAGGTATTTATTTCTCAATGGTTTACTTGTTTTTGCTAGGAAAGCATTGTTCAAGATGTGCTCAGTAGCTCAATCAATGATAAGGAAAAAAATTTGCATCGTTTGTGAAGCCTCAATTGATATCACACATTACTAAACTGTAGGCAACACAGTTTTTAATGGGTTACAATAAATAAATTCTAACATGAATTCATCCAAAATTATCTTATTACGGCCACTGTTATTCAAGGAAATGTATTCTGCCAGACTATCTTTGCTACCTTATTAATAAGGGGAACTTCAAAGAAAAAGTTGAACAAATTCCCAGAAGTCTTATCCACATAGTATGATATGCCCTAGCATATTAATATTTCCTGCATATAAATCTGAATATAAAATGCATAGCAATATAAACAGACAAATAATTAAATTAACAATGTGCCTAACATAGCCAGTGAATGCAGCATGTGGTAGATTACCATTGAAAATCGGAATGGAAATTGCCTCTCTGGATTATAAACATGAATTTCTTTATTGTTTTTTATGAAATGCACCAATTTACATTAATTGCATATAAAATAGACCGTTGTTCAGAATAACAAATTACACTAAAATCGTACCAGCTGAACATAATCATATCCTCTAATTTATCAGTGAAAATTTATAGAGGTTATTGAGAACTCTAAACATAAAAATCTAAATATGTTCAATAATTTGTAAACATTCTAGCCAAATGATCCTTTTTTTTGTAATCACCTTCCAGTTAGATTATTGCGGTGTTACATGGGATTACCCGTGAAGAATGTTCAGAAGCTTGATTTAATGTTACTTATTGGTACAAACTCCTTTTGATATGAACTTTGCTGATTATGTTGATTGGTATTATTCAAAATGCATGAGTTTCCAATCTTTTTTTTCAAGTTATGACTGTTTAAAATTCTAAACTACTGGGCCTAGGATATCTGAACCACTGTACCTCTTATATGATTTTACCCATAATTAAATAATTGCTGGTAGGCCATGTTATATGTCCCACATCTCAGAGTCAAGTGTGGTTGGTAGGAATATATGGTAAATCTTGGTAGGTGTCAGGATTCCGGCAGTTACTCCAGTTAAATCATGAGCCTCGAGCCACACTTCCAAAACTTCAAAGGATTTATTAGAAGTTAACATGCTGGCATTAGCCTGGGTGTACCCGACTCTGAGATACGTAATTCACTGTCCCTTGATCCTGCTTTCCCCCCCATCTCTATGGGTGTATCATCCAATGAAACACGTCCATAGCCAAGAGTCATCAATCATACTCTCCAATTAGATTTTTGCCCGACAGAAGCTTGTCATCTAATCAGTCTCTGAAGAAAATATGAATGGAATGTACTTTCGATTCCACACTGCTGCCTGCTCTTTGAAACTCCCCCCTTCTTTCTGTTGACAATGATAAAAAATGTATACAAAATGTTTTATGAGTTGACAGTAGGAATATAAGTAAGTACTGGCAGCCAATGTAGAATTTCCTCCCTAAGGAGATTAGAACAGCTCCTTCCTTATTCAGAATTGGATGGGCCATTACAACATTCTTCATCAATCTAACATTTGATTTTAACTATAATGTAATTTATTGTTTCCTATGTTTTCATTTGTATGTTACCTTAGGGCTTCAAAAGTGAAAAGCTGCTTTAGAAAGACAAATAAATAAAATAAACACAAATTAGAGAAGTTATTTAAATTCACAAAACAGGGCTAATATTACTTTGGCTGAAAAAAATCAGCCATGTTGAAAAATGCAAACGTACTCTTAGGGTTTATTTTAAGAGAAGTAATGCAAAAAACCCCATGTAGTACAGTTATTTGTATATTTCTATTTGTTCAGTTTTTACACTCTTTTCCAACTCAGAAGGGGTTTCTGTTCAATTCCACTAAGTCACCTTGGTGGCAACAACACAAAAAAGTAATCTTATACAAAATCCAATGCTCAGCACAACAGGCGGCCTCTGCCACTTGCAAATTCTAAGAACATCCCTCTTCAAATGTTGAATACAGATCAGCTATGTAGTTCCCATGGATTTATTTGAAGTGGGAAAGAGAAGGAATACTTTGAGGTTAAAGAAGAACAGCCACAATCTGCATATTATGGATTCCAATATACCAACTAATAATCTCTTTTGGGAGCAAGAAAATATTATACACTTCACAATATTATTTTATTACAACAATTCATTTAGAGATGATTTACTGCCAAAATTTGTCTCTTTGGGGAAAAAAAGGCTTTAAGAGATATTACATTAGAGTTGGATAATACTGTCAATTTTATATTTATCCGATTTCTCATCCAGCTGCCAGTTCTGTGTTCACAGCTTTATCACAAATTTTTGAAAATGCATTTTTCCTTGTGCTTTCCTTATAATTTCTTTAGAGTACATACTTTGCTTGCATTTATTTTATTTTTAGCTGTGAGCTATATTACAATTTTTTAAACTGTGAATTCAGGCAAAGATATGCATTTTGAGGGACTGATTTCTCATCCATAACATCAATGTTAATTAAGTAAATTATGCCTTACAAATTTCTTAGATGGGAAGCTGTTTAAAACAGCCTACTTTCAGTTTATATCCTTTTTTCATATATTTATTTTAGCTCGATGCCATTTTTTTAAGTAATAGTGCAAAAATTGACATTTGAATTGAATGTATTTTAAATTGACATTTGAATTGAATGCGTGTTAAATTCACATAGAAATTAGATAAATTATCCTCATCAGATAGACTAATGATACCTATTTTTTCATCAAAGCTTTGCATATATATTTTTAAAACCAGATTGCTAATTAAGACAAGCATTCACTTTGAAGGAACATTGTATTTCTATCTTGAATTTAGTCTCAAAAATACAAAATTCAGAATAGAAAATGCAGTACAAATGACTGGACGACATTTTCTTTTATCCATACTCTTTGTTATAAGATGGCATTCTTTGTTGTTTGGAGAAAAAACAGGATAAAAAGATGAAAGATGATTGGTGCGGGGGTCAAACATGTCACATTCTTCACACTCTTGAATAATAAAGACTAAAGAATTGGAGATGAGTAAGAGGAGGGAGTATAAATCTATTTGTTATGATACAATGAACTAAAGAAATGAATTTCTATTGCAATGGTACTGAAAAGCAAGCATTTAAGTTACAATATATTCTGTCCATTAATACTAAAACCACAGATAACATTAGCATGGAATAATGACCAGAAATTTATTTGATCTGAATTTTGGGTATATGACATTTTAATATAGACAGGGATTTTTTCCATGTTAAAAGAAATGTCATTTTGGAAAATAAATACAATATAGGCTAAATAGCAAGTTATTTTTTTTTTTTTTTTTGCAAAACAAGACATTTGTAATTTCAGATGGTATAAAAATTATTCTTTTGCAAGTGAGGAGGGGAGAAGAAGGGAAAAGGAGAGGAGAGGACAAATTTTCTGGTCTTTTATTCTCATTTGGGTTCAGCCATAAAGTGTTTTCTAAACTATTACATATTAATGTACAATCTTTAGCTTACATGAATATTCATATGTAAATGCATATTTAAATACATATTTTGAACATCATTTATCACAAAATTTGATTTCTAAACATATTTATCTAAATGTCTAAATTTCTATATGCACATTAGCTTGCATTTTACATATTCAATTTTTTTTTGTTCTTTTTGTGAAATTAGGAATGGTATTACTAAGATTGAAAAAATGTCCAGTCTGAAGAATAATTACATTCTTGTTCAGATATTAACCTCAGTGCTGCAAATCAAGTCAATTCACATTGGAATCTAAAAAGAACAGATTCCTCATGCCTCCTTAAGTAGAACTATGTCATTTTATCTGCAAATTACACCCATCCATTGTATTGCCCATATGACATTTTCACTATCTCGGATCCAATATACAACTGCTCACAACAAACAAAACAATTGTTTCAATTATTTGACATGCAAGAACATGTAAAGCTGCTCAAGTTTTAAATTTATCAAGGAGCCAGCACAGATGCTGATAACATGCCAACTTTGCAACTGGAAAACTATTCTGGGGGAAATCTTGGGGTGATCTTTACAAACAATCTAGAAATAATAAAGCTGGCCTAGGGTCTTTTCTAGTGCATCTCTTCTCCCATGCAGGTAACATTAAATGCTTCTAAGCACTGATCAATAGCAAGGGTAGTTTCCATGAAAAGCAAAGGCTCACATTGCTTGATCATTTTAAAACTCTTTGGAGTTTTAAGTTCATCATGGAGGTGGTAAGCTTTCTGATGATTCAAACACAACAACAACAGGTGACCAGATGACACAGATAAACCTCCAGGCCTCAATGACTCACTAAAAGGAATGCAAATGAGCAGTTGTCTACAAGGAGTACTAATTCTTTCTTTCCCCACCATCCAGTTAGAGCTGAAGAAGCTTCTTGGATGAGAAGCGAAAAACCAGAAGGTCCAGTTGCTTCTTGAAAAAGCACCTTTGGGACAACCATGACCTGGATGACTCAGAATTTCCATAGTCATTAAAAAAAACTACTATTATTATTATTATTATTATTATTATTATTATTATTATTATTATTATTATTATTATTATTATTATTATTAACAACAACAATTTAAGACTTAACAATTGTTGATAAGAAAGACAAACAAGTCTGGATAGTGGATGTGGCAGTGCCTGGAGACAGCAGAATACAAGAGAAAGAATTGGAGATGATAATAAAATACAAAGACATAGAATGACTGTGACAAAGGCAAGTAAGTGTAGTACCACTAGTAATAGGCACCTTGGGTGAAATTCCAAAACAACTGGAGTACCACTTGAACACCATTGGCACTGACAAATTTGCCATCAGTCAATTGCAGAAGGCAGCTTTATTGGAACAGCTTCCATCCTGCAACGATATCTGTAACGATATCAAAAATAAGAAGGTGAAGATCTTATGGGACATTCGAACACAGACAGATCATCATTTGGAACACAACATGCCAGATATCAGAGTTGTTGAAAACTGAAACGTACAATTTATTGATATCGTTATGCCAGAGTCAAAGAAAAGGAACTGGAAAAAAATCATGAACTATCATGGCCTGGCCATCAAAACTATGCGATTATGGATGAAACATGTAACAGTGATACCCATTGTCATCAGGGCGCTTGGTACCATGTCCAAGAATTTTATAAAATACATCAAGAAACTGCAGCTTCCTGTAATAACATCAGTGGAACTGCAAAAAACTGCACTATTCAGAACACTGTACATCTTAAGAAGATACTTGGTTGATACCTAGGACGCTGGCAGCAATCCGTATCAACCATTAGCGCCAGGCAATATATTTGTGATACATTTTTAAATGTTCAGTTGACCAAATTTCATATATAATGAATAATAATAATAATAATAATAATAATAATAATAATAATAATAATAATAATAATAATAATAATAATGCTCATCCACCTTAATTAGTGGCAAGAAGAATGGAATATCATCTGCCCCTGCTTTATTTTTTCAAACCATAAATCATGATGATGTGTTTTAGGCTAGGTGAATTCTGTCCATGGAAAAAAGATTTTCTGCATTCTCTGAAAAAGAGAAGGAAGAAGTACCAATTAAATATGTCTGTGTCATATTTTTCTCACAGTTTGAATCTTACTTTTAAGAGCTAATAGTTCTAGACATAATAAAAGCCTTGCTTGGAGGCCAACTAAGGAGGTCATCTAATGTGCAGACTTAGTCCAAAAGACTAATAAAATATGCTCTAAAAGTTTAGAATGCAGCTATATTGGAAGAGAGGGAGGGAGGAATGTAGGGTTATTGTAGCTATTGTTTTATTATTTTCTCCCTGGGCATCACATTTTAAAATATAAAAAACAACAAAGGAAGAAGAATTCAAATTTCATATTCTTTTGAAGTTGATAAAGCCAAACAAAAACCAAAAATTGTTGGATGACTTTGAATGGATTTACATAGGTAGAATTGGATGCAATTATTATTAAATTGGGCTGGAATATGTGTTAAGTTCTTATATGAATTGTATGATATTAAATGTTGCCATGGATATGTAAATTGCTCCTATTTTTATTCTGTGTAAGTTGCTATGGGTAATTTTGAAGGTAAATATATAATAAATATGTAATAAATTAATAAACAAATTTTCTGAAGTTTGAGGTTCATTCAAATATTCAGGAAGGAAACCCAGAGGATTGCATTAAAATTGATGGAATTAGATGAAACTGGAAAATGTTTGCTAGGAGGTTATGTGATAGAAATCTGGGTTTTAGAGGAAGTTAGAATAAGGAATAAGTAGTTAAAACCTCTGGATTTAAGAATAAATTAAGACAATTAATAATATGATCTCTGGTGGGCTGAAATAGAGCTGGTGATAGAATTAACAATAAGGATTTCAGGACATGGAGAGATTTCTCCCAAAGCGTATAGAGGAAGTAACTGAAAACTAGAAAAAGTATGAAAGTGTGAAAGTATGCAGCAGGATGAAAGAGAGAAAGAAGACAGAGAGAGAGAGAGAAGACAGAGAGAGAGAGAAGAGAGAGAGAGAAAAGACAGAGAGAGAAGACACACACAGAGAGAAGACAAACACGGAGAGAGAGAAGACAGAGAAAGGAGCCAGAGACAGAGGGGAAGAAAAGAGTAGGCTGATGGCAGGGAAAAGGGGAAAATAAAAGGGTAGGATGTTAAACAAAAGAGCCAGCCTTTACTAAGGGAGTACAGTAAAAAAACAAAACTGCAAAGTCCCAAGAAACTGAGAGGACCACCACATCCTGACCTGACATGAAAATCTTTACCTTTATTCTATTGATTGATTGATTGATTTGATTTATTTATTTGATTTGTCAATCACTTACAAAATAATAGGTATAAGTAAGAATGCAGGAAATAGGTATAAATAAATGGGGACAATAGGACAGGGATGGTAGGCATGATTGTGCACTTATGCACACCCCTTACAGACCTCTTAGGAATGGGGTGAGGTTAATAGTGGATAGTTTAAAGTTAAAAGAGTGGCGGTTAGAGGAAGTAACAATAGAGTCAGGTAGTGCATTCCAGGCATTGATCAGTCTGTTGCTGAAGTCATACTTTCTGCAATCAAGTTTGGAGCAGTTTACATTGAGTTTGTATCTGTTGTGTGCTCTTATATTGTTGCGGTTGAAGCTGAAGTAGTCATTGACTGGTAGGACATGGTAGCAGATAATTTTGTGTACTACGCTTAAGTCTAACCGTAGGCGGAGTAGTTCTAGGTTGTCCAAGCCCAGAATTGGAAAAAATAAAAGGAAGAACAAGCAAATGCGTTAGCAGGATTTCCACAGCCAGAGTTTGCCTCTTGGCAGCTAACAAGGAGAGACAATTTAGGGGAGGAGATTAAGTGCTTGGTATTATATTCTTTCTAAGAATGAGCTGAGGCAGGCATTGAAGAACAAAACAATGTTTATTGTAACAAAGAAACAGGTTACCCTAGTCTGCCATATGTTGCTGAATCGGCCAGCTGATAGGTAACAGCTGATGCTGTCTGACAGCTCCCTTTTATAGTTCACTGTCAGGCTGCTCAGCCAATCAGAACAAGCAAAACTCCCACTCAAAATGCGGACCAACAAATAGAACTTCTGTAGAAGACAATACTTGGCCAATGGAGAGAGAAATACTGGTAGGTTTTCACAAGTGAAAAAGCAACAACAACACATAAAGGATTGATTGTGGCACAACCAAGAGCCAAGGAGAAACCAAGAAAAGAGAGATGGGCTTGACTAGACACACAGAAGACATCCAACCCAGAGGCCGGCAGAGGAGAGTCAGAAAATTTCCACAACCCCTAGCAGTCGCCTTGGACATTTCACAAACCAGATGGAAGAGATGCTCTATTTCAGAGACTTATTCAGCAGGTGTGAGAGGGAGAAAATGGACTGCCAGATTTTCAGCAAGCTTTTTCTGCAAGATAAAAAGAGATTTATCCCACAGCCTGATGTTTGTAGTGTATAGCTTATTTTGTATGTTTGTTTATTTGCTTCAGCATGCTGGTGATGTTGTCTTGCTGCTCAACTGTCTTGGCTTCCTCTGCCTGTCGTAATTCAGGCAGACTCATTGGAACTTGTTCTTGTGGAAGTTTCAGTGCAGCAAGCAGCAACAACAACAACAACAAATCACTCCTGATTTTATACCCTCTACTTGACCTGTAGAAAAGGCACAGCAATGGCAGCTGAGTGGAATTGGAAAAGAAAAGAAAAAAAGGAAAAGCTTTGTCTTTCCTTATCTCCAGAGGAGAGAAATACAAATACAAAAACAGAGGAAAAATAACCCACCTTGAATAAATACAAAAGGGAAAAGAGCACACTAGGATAGCTTATCTTTAGTGGGAAGAATAACAGGTTTGAGAGCATCAGAGATGACTGAACATTTTATTCAGTGACACACCAACAGCTTTTTTTTAAAACAAATTTTATTCAGTTTTTCACATAAAAACAGAAGTCTCTTTTTAGTGGACAACTACTCTGTCATATTCCCTTTCCATCACACATTCTTTTTATAAATTCTAGATTAATACAAGTTTTAACACTAAAGAAAAAAAACAAGCATAGGTTTCCCCCCTTTAAATGCTTTGAGTGTGACACCTCAATGGTTAAAATATACCTTTATTCCCTTATTCCATCTTGATTCCCAATAAACCATTATTTTAAGAAGTTACAATAATAATCATTACATCTTTTCATTTGGATTCTGTAGCATATTTTCCCCCCTTAATTTTTAATAAGAGTTATCAGTATCTATATTACCCTATTTTCTAAATATTTTTAATTGCAGAAATATTCTTATTACTCCTTGTCACCCTGCAGAATCCCCTTTTTAATTCATCAACCATTATCTCTGAAAAAGCAATTTCTTTTCAACATTTTACTATTTCCATATTTCTTTATTTCATGCACCTGTTTCTTACTGCTTCTCCTCCCCCTCTTTTCCCCAAATCTTTTCTCATTCCAGTTTATATCCTGCTCTTTCTTAATATCTTCCTTTCCCCTTTTCTGTTGGGTCTTTCTGCCTTTCCCGATTTCACAGGTATTCCCCTTTTTGATTGCCTTCTTAAATCTCAACTTTTTAACCTTCCTTCTTTCCCCACTTCTTTGTAGCCTTCTTTGTGTTAATTGTCTATTTTAGATGTCTTCTCCTTGAGTCAACTCCTCCTCCTCTGAAGCTCTTTTTCTTGTTCTTCAATCGCCATTTCCATTTTTTCTAACACAGAGCAAAGTGATTCACCTCTTTCCTGTAGTAATTCTCTCATATTTTTAAGTTCCATTTTTAATTCCCGAAGAGATATCATCATTACACACTCTTATATTTTATGATTGTTGAAGTCCACAAAAAACACTTTTACTTTCCTTCTTTCTTCTTTGAATTTTCTGAATTTCTCAATTATTCCAGTCCAGGGTCTATACCAAAAACATCAATCAATCCCACAGTCAGTCTTTCCTTGCTTTTTTCTTTCTTCTGGTTCTGCTTTCACTTTCTAAGATTCTTACTTTATTTCAATATTTCTTTAACATTATATCAACACAAGTTCATTCAGAAACAGGATGCTTTCCCTTTTGTTTGAGCTCAAGTTTTTGTCAAAAGGTGGCACTCTCCATTATACAAAGTCTTCACCTTTCCCCCCTATTTTGTGTGAGCAATGAAATTACAAAGGGACAGGGGGAGAAAAAGAAAATATTTTTGACAGCTAAGCGGGGCTTCGAACCAGGAAAGGAAGAAGCTGGAACTAAAGATTTAACTAAATTGGACTAAAATATTTAGGGAATAAACAGGCATAAAATAAAGCTGGACTTAAGATTGTCAGAAAATAATAATCATAAAGTTTACAAATTGGAGACTGGACTGTGCTGGAATATTGAGGTTCGAAAAACCCTAAATAAAAAAATTATTACTTTTTACTCACTTTTCTTTTCTTAAAAATTCCATGTTACCTTAATCCCGGGGTACTTTTGTTTAGTTGTATCACCCAGATGTCCCGGCTCAGATGTTATCCACCTCTTTCTTCCCTCCTGCACAAATCTTAGTCCAGCTGAGTCCTCCTCTTTGGGATGGCCATTTTAAACCACCGCTGCAGTCATCTTCGGGGGGAAAAAGACCAAGCCCAGGAGGGGAGATGCAGCTCCCCTCAACCTGGCTTGTGGCTTCCCCTTACTCCACCACCCCTCCAAGGCAGTTTCAGCCCCTAATCGTGATGATCGGGGCTCTCCAACAAAAGAGCACGGACCATAGCCGCGGAGAGTCGCGATCTACGGTCCATCAGCGAGAAGGCTCAACCCGGAAGTCACACAAACAGCTTTTTTTTTTTTGAGGAAAATGAAACATTTTCTGAAAAAAGTTTCTTGTTGTACTATTGATTATTATGGGAAACAAAGCATACAGTTTCTTTTTTTAAAAAAAAAGCTTAGCTGCCATCCTGAAAGTCTCACCATTCAGTTTTGAAGAACTAATAAAACAAATACAGAAACATTTTGCACCCAAACCATTATTGATTGCAGAGACTTAGATTTCATGAATGCATACCAAAATGGAAGAGTCCTTTGCAGAATATGCAGCTGAATTTTAAAAGATGTCTAAATGGTGCATTAAGATGGAATTACAGAAACACAGAAAACTGACAGCAGAAAAAGGCCTAATAGTTCACCGAGTCTGCCCTTTGAGTTTATTTTGTTTTTGTTTTCTTTTCGATTAATTCAATTATTATCATTATTATTATTATTATTATTATTATTATTATTATTATTATTATATTTACTTTTTTATTGTGGTAATTGCTGCTAGAGGTATTTCAGAGCTAAAGTCAGCAGTAAAAGCAAAGGTAAATAAACACATGGTAATATTCATCCAGACAAACTGTTACAGGTCCAAATGAACTATGCTATCATTGTGGCAGAGGTTTATTTGCAGGGGGGAAAAATCATGCACAAATTGACAGAGGGACACAGAGGAGTTAAGCACTTTCACCAATGCAAAAGGAATCCTCATTTTTTACTATTGGTCACAACTCTCAATTTTCAATTAATAAAAAATATCTACTTATATTTGCTGTTCTTTAAGCTTTCAGGTACAAAATTAGAATTAAAAGCAGTGGTAGGCTGCTGCCAGTTCAGACCGGTTCGCCTGTACCAGTAGTTCCGACCACTGGCTGGGCCCGCCCACCTGCCCTGGTGCTATCCTGTCCTATATATCTGGCTCGCTTGCCCTGCCCATGGAGCCCAGCTGATTTCTGTACCTCAATGACTCTACTCACTGCAGCTGCCGCGCACAGGCAATCTCTGCGTTTTTGTAGCCTTGCACAAGCGTGGGGGACATGCGCACGCACACACAAATCTTCAGTTCTGCGCTATGCAAACCGGCTGTTACAGTATGTGTAGCCCATCTCTGATTAAAAGGAAACATAGTCATATAAATTCAGATGAATTCTTTGATTTACTTCTATAGAGTAAACAGTCTGAAAAAATCCCTATCAGATCTTTTAACGTGTTTTCTAATAATCTTCCTGTTTTATCTGTTACAATTTAAGAAGAAACTAGGAGAGACCCAATATGCTTCAAATCTACACACAAAAATCTTATTCATGATGAACTTACACTTGACAGACATGGTATTTATGTGATGGATGAAATTCACCATATCAAATTCACCATATTGGAAAAACTACACACTGGACCCTTTGGAGCAGTAAATGGATAAAAAGCATTTTTTTGTAATAACTGATTAATATATTATACTCTTAATGTTTTACTCATCAAATGAGCAGCATTTCTCCTGCATTTCCCCCCAATTTACAGCTTTTCAGCTACATTAAGATCAGATTTAGAAACTACACAATGCATTAAGAAAACAGCAGGAATTGAAGATTGTTTCCTGCAGCAGATCATAAAAAATGGATCCAATCACATTTCAAATAGTTGGGCAGCAGATAGGCCAGGAAAAACATTTTCAACTGAACCTAGTGAATGCTTGCTTGCTTGCTTTTTCCTTGATGTTTCACATTTCCCATTTGACTGATATTTTTGATCAGAATTCCTGGTATAACTCTTTTCACTCCAGTTATAAAATTGCTAAGCATTAAATTAGCCAACCATATATTTTCACTGACATTCCCAGCTGAAAGTTCTTGGTAGATGATAGTAATGTTTCACCTCCATATGCAAAGTATACATATATACTTTATATGCATACATAAACATATACATCATATATATATATATATATATATATATATATATATATATATATATATATATATATATATATATATATATATATATATACACACACACAATATTATTTATATGTATACATATAACATACTTTTAATCAGAACAAATTTGTCATAAAGAACAAGTCCCTACTAAGCAGTAATTATTACAAATATCTGTTCAACATCACACACTTTTGATTTTTCACGATGGATTTTTCAAAATCCAAAAATTAAACAATCAGGGATATCATGATAATATTCTTCCTGAATATTTCTAAAGAGAATATTCTTTCAATGCAGGTAGACTTTGACTTGCAACAATTTGTTTAGTGGCAAATAAAGGTGACAGTTTGCTTAGTGACCTTTCAAAGTAACAACCACATTGAAAAAAGTGACTTATGACCATTTTTCACACTTGTGACCATGGTCACATGATCAAAATTCAGGTGCTTAGCAACTGTTTCATATTTATGTCAGTTGCAGTGTCCTGGGATCGTGTGATCAGCTTATGTGACCTTCTGACAAGCAAAGTCAATGGGTTAGCCAGATTCATTTACCAACTGTGTTGCTAACTTAACAACTGTGATGATTCACTTAATAACTGGGGCAAAAAGGTCAGAAAATGGGACAAAACTCACTTAACAAATGATTCACTTAGCAACAGAAATTTTGGGCTCAATTGTGGCTGTAACTTGAGGACTACCTGTAATTCTTTTTACATAGATCAAGCTTTAAAATTATCACGCATTTCTCTTTAAACGTTTCCTTTATTTCATCACTCAGAGTTGGATACTACGCCATATGAGATGGCTGCAATTTACCTCATTGAAGTGTGTGACATTGTGGAGGTAACACTGTTTTCCTTGTTAGGGCATCAAGCACTGCTCTGCCAACTTGCCACTAGCATAGTTGGTAACTAATTACAGGTTTTGTTGATTTGCATTGTGAAAAAATGGTGTCATCTAAAATTGGAGTCTCCCTATTTATAGAAGTTGTGAATATATCCAAAGGAGTGTTTAAAAGGAAATAAATAAGTCCTTTCTTTGAATGATGGAATAAAGAAGTAAATTTACATCTTAGAATTTTTTCCCCTCATCATTTTTTATTACATTTCCTTCCGTGCTCTTCAGCATCATTTCAGCAATTCATGTTTTTTTTCATGTTCAAACTTATTTATCTTTTTATATCTGGGTAAGAATTTTCCATCAAACTCTTTCATAAATATGCACTGAGTAAGTTTCATCAACTGTAAGTAACTGATTTTCTCCGTGTCTTAGGAAATCATTTGCCAGTTGGAAACAAGTGAAATTGACACTTTTCTAACCCCTTGGAACTCTGAAAGACTTTTTTTTTTTGTCTGATTTTAAATTGTCATTCTGGTGTTGCTCACAGAAACTGCCTCTCCATTAACCCTTATTACATTCTTGGCAGGACTAGACTTCCTGTCTCAGGAACGTCTCTGGAGTTATTTTTCCCTCCTTTGCTGGTATTTTGCTTGTGTGGAGTGACCATTCAAAGTTACAATGGCACTGAAAAAAATGACTTATGACTATTTTTCACACTTACGACTGTTGCAGCATCCCCACAGTCATGAAAGCCCAGGCGAGGAGATGCGTGCCTCGATGTGAGTGACATTGAGTTGGCCACATCCAGCCAATAACATGACCACCAAGCCATGTCCACCCAGTCACATGACCACCAAGCCATGCCCACCACCTAAGCCATGCCCACAGAACCGGTAGTTAAAAATTTTGAATCCCACCCTTGGTTATACAGTATCTGAAAGTCCATGAGAGTTAGAAATTTCAGGCTATAAACCTACAAATTGGAAGATAAGCATATAATCAACTGGAGGTAAAAAATTTAGAACAAGGAGATTGAACTTACGTATTTGAGACTCTTTTCTCTGGCCTGCCAAAAAGAATTATTAGGCAAATTCTTATTGGCCAATAAATTCTTTTCCTGGAAAATCCCATTAGTCCTACCATGGTCAATGCTGGCATTGAAAAGAACTGTCAAACCATGTTCATCCAATCTCTTAGCTCTGATAGCTCAAGGCTTCTGTTCATTCTTGCATTTGAATAGCCATATGTTGATTATATCTTTGTATACTTTCTTTTTTTTTAAATAAAGTTTTATTTGGGTTTTCACACATACAAAATACAAGTAAAACATCTTTTTTGAAAATAGCATGGTCCCGGGTTGAACTTCTTTATACAGACACAAAACTCAATTTCATGCTCCTTTTTGTATTCTATTCCATATCTTGTACTATTCTACATTTTCTATATAGTTTTTCCCCTCTTTTAATTTTCTCAATTTTATTTTGATTATCACATCTCAATTCAAATCATTATATTTATACTTTTGTCTATTCTGTTTCAATTTCATATTATCTTTTCTCATTAAACAAATTTTCTCCTGTAGTTACTAATTGGAGAATGACACCTTTATATCTTTTAATTACATCCATTCAACTCTTATTTAAACTTCAATATATACCTTAAGGTTATGACCTGCAATATAATAAATAATACATAACTTCCAATCGAATTCTTCTGGTACATTGTTATAATACATCCTATATTCTTTTTTTAAAAAAAGATTATAAATATATGTAATTATAAACCCTCATTCCATTCCAATTCAGTTCTATAATTAATAATCATTAAAATCTTAACATCTTTAACACTTCTTTTCAATTAAATATCATACTTCCTTAAAGACACATATAATCTCCATAATTAATTTTTCCCTTATTTCTCTTTACATATGTTTTGTAAATCATTATTCATTTTGTTACATTTATTTATTGACAAGCAATCCACTGAATTATGATAGCTATTTTATCAAACATTTTAATCATACATTGTTTCATATTTTCTAAAATTATTTCTGTTTCTAATATAACAATACTATCTTATGTACCTTTGCAGAATCCCTTTTTCATTAAATTTTCACCCATTATCTCTAAATAGGCCCTGTTTCTCTATATTTTGTTTCTGTCCTTTATAACTTCTTTTCCTTTCTTTCTTCCCTCTCTTCTTCTCCCTCCCCTTTTTACCCCCTTGTCTCTCTACTTCTAATTCTCTCTTCTGCATTTCCCTCTTCTGTTGCTTTCTGATTTTATACTTATTTTTCACTCTAATTTTTTTTTTTTTTGGAGTTGTTTTTCCCAATCTTAAACTTTCCATTCTCTTTCCCCCCTTTCCTTTTTTCCCCCATCTAAGATTACTTGTTCATTAAAGATGGCTTCTTCTTTGTCGCAATCTTCTTGTTCTGCAGGCATTTCTTGTTGTTTCTCATAATTCCAAATCTCCATTTCTAAAAATTGAAATACGAAGCCAAAAGAACCTCTCCCTTCTTGTGCATCTTCTTTGTACTTTTTAAGTTCCATTTTCAATTCTTCTAAAAGTGGAGCCATTTTAAACAGTTTTAAACAACCATCCAATTGATTTTAGTCATTCAAATACAATAACCAAAAATCCAGAAATCATCAAGTAATCCAAATAGTCCCAAATTATTTCTTCTTATTTCTTTTTCCACTTTCTCTTCCTGGGGTTTTTGTTGCGATATTTCAGTTAAAATGTATCTTTTGGAAGTCTTGTTGAGATTTTGCTGTAAGTTCTTTTTAATTCCAGGCAGTCTCCTCCCTTCCAGATCCTGCCCTTTTATTCTTTTTCTCTCTTTTCCTGTTTTCAAAAGCTTTTGATTATCCAGAAATCTTTATTATCCCTTTGACTTTTTATTTTCAGCATTAAATGCCTATTAATGTCAAAGTGGATTTTTTTCCAATTTCTTGCTTAAGTCTCATAGCTGTCAGTATAGGAAAAGGAGAAAAAAAACCAAATCTTTTCCCTTTTCTCTCTCCTTCGCAGCTTAAAAATCTTTTTAGGGAACAATGTTATTGGTTTTTTTAATAGTTTCAATTCCAGGGTACCTTATTTGTTGCTTTTGCTGTTTGACCCGGTCAACCAAAAATTTCTCTTCTTATCTTCCTCCTGTACATTCTTTTCCGGTCGAGTTCTTCTTTGTGGTGGCCATTTCTGACCACCGCTACAACCGCCTTCAGGAAAGGGAATAATGGCCAGCTGGGGAGGAGAGATGCAGCTCTCCTCAACCCTGCAGGCAGTCTCCCCCCTCTCACCACCTCTATGGGGTGGCTTAGCCCCGAAACCAGCCAGCTCGGGGCGCTCCAGCAGCGAGCAAGGATCAAAGCCTTGCAGAAACGAGGTTTCGGTCTGTGGCCGAAGAAGCTCAAACCAGAAGTCCATATCTTTGTATACTTTGTATACTTTCTACAGAGGGCCAGTGATCCTTCCCTTAGTACTAAGTACTTAGTACTTAGTACCTTCCCACTCGTAAGGGTGTGAAAGATAATTTTATTTTTTTAAAAAAACTTTGGTAAAGGTTAACATGTTACAAAGCAAAGCAGTACTGTGTAGACTTTTTATTTGAAAAAATGCCTATCGATCCCTGCTAGGCTTCATTAGTCTGGCTTTTTTTTTTTTAAGAGAATGATTAATGAGGTTGATATCAAGCATGCTCTTGCTGTTTTCCTTTCTTTAACAGTAAAGGCTAGAATTATATTAAAAAGAAAAAGAAAGAAATATGTTACATCTATTACATCAATGTGGAGCCAACTTTATGCAAGAAATTGAACACGTATTATCAGTTCAAGAATAAAATAGGTATGTGGCCCAATCTATTGTAAACAAATCATCTTTTTTTGCTACATTCTGTGTAAATCCACAATTCTTCATATAATGATAAATTCTAAATGTGTGGCATACAATTCAAAGTCATATTTGTATACGGCTGGGGAATTCTGGGAGTTAATGCATCTTAAAGTTGCCAAGATTGAGAAACACTGCTATAGAGTAACATATTTTGTTGAGGAATATGTATTTAGTTGTGTTTTTTGTTGAGGAATATGTATTTAGTTGTGTTTTTTTTTTTAGTATTCATTTGATTTGTCAATTGCTTACAAGATACAGGTATAAGAATAAACATAGTTTTGAATATATGAGATAGATACTTATAAGAAAAATAAAAAGAAACAATAGGACAGGGATGGTAGGCATGATTGGTGCGCTTATGCACGCCATGCTTTCTTCTCTAAAGTCAGCTATCTATGTCCTCTCTTTCAGGATATTTCATGCCATTCTTTCTCCCCTTTTCTTCCAAATATCAATCCTCAGGAACCTCATATTGGTGTGTATATGTAAGTATTTCTTTCTTTGATTGACTTTTCTTCATAAGGTTTAATTAAAAAACCAAGGTGGATTCAAGAGATGATTTGGGTAAACAGCCAACTGCAAGGCCCTCCATTGATAAAAGAGAACATTTGTAGGTCCATCTGAACTGTGGAGTCCTTGATGCTCTCTGATCTTGCAAACATTTACAAACTTTTCTTGCAGATATTACCAGACTACGTAATACCATCAGTGCTGAAAGTCTTGTCAGTTCACAGGAAAGTCATTAAGAAAATGAAATCTTCACCCAAAGACGTTTCAGAGGATATATATACAATAATTCTGTGGCTGAAATTCCTGTAATCTCATCTCTGTTAGTTCAATGTGTTTTGTAAACAAAGGCTCTTGTTACTATTTCTGCTTAGAAGAGTTACTTTCGCTTTGAGGCAATTGCATTTCTGATTTTACACTTGATTTTACAAATTCCCCTTCTTCACTGCAGATAGACCACTTTGGCAACATAAGATTTTACGCTCTGAAAATGAATTGGTTTTTAAAAATGTATGGATTTACTTGTTTGCTTGATTGTTTGTATTGCCTCTGCACTATGAATGGTTGCACTAGAGATTATAAAAGTGCAGTCTCAAAGTTTACATCAGAGAAAGAGAAGTGGAAGAAAGTGGAGGTAAAGAAAATTGAATAATAATATGGGCAATATATGTTTCAGTTATAAACAAAATGGTGTTCAGAAACCAAAGATTTGTGCCAAGGCTACAAGAAGCAAACAGATTTTGAGAAGGGATTCCAATAAAACAACACAGTTGGTATCATCTAGTTCTTCTGGAAGACACCACCAAGCTTTTTAGGATGATACAAGTGCTTGTTTATTTTCTCAGGCTCTTAATAGATTACATTTTGATTGTAAAAGTAATTAGTACTACGTTCTATCTGGTTTATAGTTCTGTTGATTATTTTTATGTGCCTTCAGATTTTCTCAACGGACGCCTCTTTCTAAGCCTAAAGGACTACCCACGTGTCTCTGCATGTTGATTACACTGCAGTGCAGTTCTCTAGATGCTTTTCCCTAATAAATTCATGGGAGACAAGATAGAACTGAAGCACCAAGAAACTAAGAAAATAGGCCAGAAAAGGAACTTCAGAATAGCCTCTGGTAGTACTGTCCTTCTAGAACGGACCACTGTAATATAGTTCTCTTGACTCCCACATTTATCTAGTCTGTTGTCAAGCGGTTGGCACATCACCCAGCAGTAATTAGTAGCTGCATTCAGAAATGTGTTATAGTTAAAAATGGAAATATGTTTACCTAGTTTTATCATCATTTCAGAGTTACACAGAGCTGGTTTTAGGACACATCTTCAATGAGTAAGGAAGTGGGAAGGGAATTCAGAAAAATCACTACTAAATATCATCAGAATGCATATTTAAGGTCTCATAGCAGAGAGAATATACAGATGTGGATGCCATGTCAGGGAACAGAATTTTATATGACTTCTACATCAGTCATGTGGTGTTTCTGATGGTCAATGTCACTGCTAAATACATACATCTACATTATATTGTAGTAGAAGATTTTCTCTTCCTTATGCTAAGTTTAGATGAATCAAAATGTGGTCCTTTTAGTCCCAGTATAATAATGATCCAGTTGCTGCTCTGTTGTAGCACTAGCCAGGTGAGCCACAATGATACCAAGATCAGTGGTAGTAAAATCTATGAGACACCCAAGAGAAATAAAGGAATTTCATTTCCTAAGTAAATTATCCATCAGAATGAACAAAGCTATTTATTTTTAACCCATGGGGTATAGCAGTTAAGGTGTTAGATTGGGGCTGGAGAGCCCCAGTTCAAGCCCACTGTCAGGCACACAAGCTCTCTGGATGGCTCTGGTCCAATTCCATTCTTTTAGCTCTAACTTCTTCATAGGAATGTTGTGTTAGAAAAAATAGTTAGGTTTGCCATTTTGAGCTCCTGGAGGAAAAGCAAGATACAAATCGAATTAATAAGCCAAGTGGATAGCAGATTCAAGTGTTCAATATCATCTAAGGACAACAGGAGTTGATAAGCCATACATAATATCTTATTGAAGAACCGTGTATGAGATACCCCAAGGCAATACTCTGATTCAAATTATCCACATTTGTGGATTATTATTATTTTTTAAGTCAGACTGTAACCACTTTCTTGTAATTGCTAAAGAAACTACAAGTCTTCCCAGGAGAGGACTTTATTACCACTGGAACCAGATGGCAATCCCAGTCATTCTCTTACAGTTAATTGTTTTTCTTTCTATTTAAATTGATTGTTTTACATTGGGTTGTTTGCCACTCGGGAAGCTATTGAATCTGACAGTAGAATAAAAACATAGGGGGTGGGGTGGATTTTCCAGCTGCAGCCTGTTTTGCCGTGGCTATTAAAGAAAATGTCCCATAAGGAGCAAGTCCAAGAACAGCAGCAAAGGAGAAAAGGAACTTAACATGAGATTACATGTTTAATTATAAACATGTTATGACCTTTCCCATTTTTTAAAATTTTTGTCATAATTCTTGTCTAGTCCAAATACTTTTGAATGTTTCTATCTTCCTTTCCCATTCTCCCTACTTGATTCTTCTGAGACAATGCCTAGTATGATTTTCAGGGCTACATAAATAAAACACCAGAGATTTGCTTTATTGGAAAAGCTTTTGCCCAAAGATTCATGTATACAGCATTTTTTTTAAAAAATAAAAAGATGTAAAGTGTCTCGTGATTTATTTTAATAGGAAATACTATAGATGTGCTTTAAATAAATAAATAAGTATACATTAAGACTCGGTATTGAAGATTGATGATCTTTTGTTGGAGCTTTTTATTGAAATAAAGCCACTTCTTTTAAAAAATTAATATGCCCTGCCAGGATAGCAAGCTATATTCTCTGTTCTCATTATTAGTTCTGTTGTGCTCGGCTTGAGATGAAACAACATCAAATAGAAATACAAGATTTTTTTTCTATTTTTCTTTTCCAGAATGTCATGACACCTGCCTTTTTTATTTCCTCTATCCCGAAAGTCATTATATGGGATTAATCTATGCACAACTAAAATCGCCACCTTTTAGTCTTATTGCTTAATTACTGTAAGGTTGTCTGCTTTTTCTTGTTTTGCTTTCCCTTTTTGTCTGACTGCATGTATGATTTATCTTAATTTAGAACTGAAAGCTCCCAAAGATATAACAGATTCCATAAAGAAGCTAAGGGCTTTCTGTTGAGAGCAGGGCATTCTCTAAATAAATTGGTACTTTTGGAAAAGACTATAGCAAGCTGCTCTTTAATGAATCAGAGGAGACAGGATCCTCAGAGATGTCAAAGTAAACTGGAGATAATGAAGAAAGAAAACAAGAAGATGCCAGCTAGAGAATGGTGGACACAGTGGGATTTCCATTGGCTGAAAGTCTTTGCATGACACGTTGAAACTTCACTTCAAAAATGCACTCAGGGTCTGACTGGGTGAAATGCTGGTTGTTTTTTTTTAAAAAAGAGAAGAATTCTCTAAGTGTTCAATGTTTGTTGTTGTTAACTCCCCAGATAATGCCTGATGCAACAACAAAAAACCCGACATCCCATGCTGTGCCTATCGATCTTGGGAACCACAAAATTGGTGGGGTTATCCGTTGACCTTGTTGTTTACAAAGCTTTCAGGTATAAACATATTTCACACACAGAAACACAAATGTACAATTTTTCTAGAAAAGTGCTGTGTGCAAAAATAGAAAAGGGCATGCATGCAAAAATAAGCTTGTAACATGGTCATGAACTTCTGGAAAACCAATGATTGTTTCAGAATAGTAACTAGAAATAGACTTAAAACTCTAGCTCATTGATTTGTTTCTAAAAACCTTGTTTCTATATCCATGGATAAAAATCTGTCTGTTTCCACTGCAATCTTGGGATTTTTTATCTACAGGTAACATTTTTACATACTCACTTACTTACCATACTCTTCCTGGTTTAGATTTTAAAATAGGCCAAGTAACTTCCTGCAGGAGATTGTTATAAAATTCACAATATAATACGATATGATCCACTGTTTCAGGATCAATGCCATTACAGGGACAAAATCTTTCAGAGAGAGGATTTTTTAAAAAAAAATACTGTATTTACCATATTTTGATCACAATGTATTTAATCAGGCTTTTGAAAAGGCTATTATTTATCTTCTAAACCAGGGGTCCCAACCGCCGGTCCGCGGACGTGCACCGGGCCATGAACAAGCCTTACCGGCCGCTGGTTGCTGGGCGCCACCATCTTTTTGGTAAAAAAGCAATTTTTCGCCAAAAGATGAGGCGTAGCAGCTCGTGAGCTTTTCCGGGTAGAAAGCCATTTCTACCGAAAAAGCTCATCGAAGCGCGCATGGCCTATTTTTGACGAAAATCGCCCGTGACATCACCGGAAGTGATTTTTCGTAAAAATGGCGGCGCCCAGCTGACGCCGAACCGGGGCGCGCCAGCTGACGCCGAACCGGGCCGCGCCGTCGAAAAGGTTGGATCCCTGTTCTAAACTATAAAGTACTGAAATATTCAGGGAGTTGAAAAATATATGTATAATTAATTCCAAATGTTGCAAGTGAACATGATACTTTGGCTTTGGCCATTTATTTCTGTACTTAATTGTTCAATACTCTTTGTCTGTTATAATGAGCTGTGGGTGTCATTTCTCCGGAGAACCAATAACCAGGGTCAATGCCAATCTGACTAATCAGATAAAAAGCTGTATTTTGTAAAAACAAACAAAAAACAAGATATTATGATAGATTTTTTTTTCAGGTATAGAATCCTTAAGATCAAATATACTGTGGAGTTGTAAGTCTATTATGTAGTATATATTAAATATTTAACTTGTTAAACTGTCTTATCCAATAACAAGTTTATATTATGTTTGTAATTTGTTTTGGGATACTCTGACTGTAGAATAGAATTGATTGATAGTAACTAGAAATGAGTGGCAATGCTGTTTCCCATATCTGACCTGTTTTTATTCCAATTTGTCTAGTTATAAAGAAACCTGTGAATTGAGATATGTTCTAATTGAATTGAAGTTTTAATCCTCTGTGCTGACCAAACTCAAAACAATACAAGTGTTTGCTAAGTTACATCTGCCTACTTTGTAAATATCAAAATGAATGAGACAGTTTGGATATATAACATCAAAGGGACATTTTGAAAGCAATTCACTCAAAACTTTACTCCTGAAGCCATAACTCTTAGGTTTTTATTTCTTCCTTTTGGGGGAGGGGTCCCATTTATGAGAAATTGTGGGGTTTGATTAATGCTTATATATAAAACAAAATGAAATAAGATTCTTACCCATTGTTGCCGATAACCCTGACTAATTTCCATTCTATCCCTCTTTTCTTGAATTATGCATTATTGTTGCTTTAGTGGGCCATGACAGCTCAGCTTTCTAGGGGCATATGATGAAGGCCTGTTCTTTGACATCTCGAATGCACAAACATCAATCATTCTACATCACTGCCAGAGACAAGTTTGTGATTAATGTGGGTTATGCTGTCTGCATGGTTGGGTTATTTTTCCAGCTAAATGCTACACTGCTCATCACAAAGTATTGCAGAGCGGTGGAACAACCTGAGGCAAACACAGAGCGAACTTCAGCTTTTACTTTATTGTAGCAATAAAGGGTTGCCACGGCTGCCGCGCTAACAAGGTAGCCAGCCGGCAGACAACAGCTGATGCCATTTGACAGCTCCCTTTTATAGCCGGCTGTCAAATGGCATCAGCCAATAGGAATGGTCCATGTTCCCGCTGGAAACACGGACCAGAGTGAAGACTTCAGCTCAGTCTTTTCCGAACGCCACACTCCTTTCCCCCAGAACGGAGCATGTGTAGTCCTTCAGATAACTTGGGCGCTTGCGCAGGTGGCCAGATCTTCTAAGTCCTGACGAAGCTGCTGCTGGAAGGAACTTTTCTGCTTGCTGGGCAACTTCTGGTGCCGACAAAGCTGGCGTCTCGGCTTCAGGCATTTCTGGGCGAGGGACAGATGGCTGTTCAGGTAGGCTTGGTTTCCTGTCGGATCCGAGGGAAGTTTCTTTGGGCGCCGGCGGTTTCTCTGTTGCAGGAACGTCTTGAGGGCCATCTGCAGACGCACTCCAACACCTTCTAAGCTGATCGATATGGTGGCACCAGATGCGCCTGTCTTGCAGTTGGACCCTGTAAGACTTAGGACCAGTTACCGCCACAATTTGCCCAGGCATCCACAAAGGGTGTCCCGCATAGTTCCGGGCATAGACCTGGTCATTCTCAGTGAACTCCCTTGCCTGGCTTTTTGACCCTAGGGGTGTGACTGGGGCATAATGCGGATGGAGTCTGTCTAGGGTGGTCCTCAGACGTCTACCCATGAGAAGTTCAGCCAGAGACCTATTAGTGGTGGCACAGGGAGTTGTGTGCTGGGACAGGAGATACTTAGCGAGCCTAGAGTGCCAATCTATAGGCCCAAACATTGCCAGGGCCTCCTTAACTGATCTGACTGCCCTTTCAGCCAGGCCATTACTGGCAGGATGAAAAGGAGCTGTAAGTGCGTGCCTTATTCCTAGGTTGGCTAGGAAGACCTCAAACTCACAGGAAGTAAACTGGGGGCCGTTATCAGACACGATGGTGTCAGGGAGGCGATGGGTAGCGAATATCCTTGATAGAGCCTTAGTGACAGCTTCTGAAGTTGTAGTGGTCATCAAGGTCAGTTCTACCCATTTAGAAAAAGAATCAACCATCACCAGGAATGTACGCCCATGAACGGGGCCAGACAGATCAATATGCACCCGGGACCAAGGGGCCACAGAATCTTCCCACCTGCCTGGAGTGGATGTGGGTGGAGCAGGTCTGGTAGCTTGGCATGGCTGACAAGCATTCACCCAACTTGTAATCTGAGCATCCATGCCTGGCCACCATACATAACTGTGAGCCAGGGCCTTCATCCTGACAATGCCGGGATGGCCCTCATGCAGGACCTTTAAAACTGAGTCTTGCAACTTGGAAGGGATAACTACCCTAGTTCCCCAAAGTAAACAGCCTTGCAAAGAAGATAGTTCTTGCTGGCGAATTTTGAAAGGCACGAATTCGGGGCATAAGGAATTGCTGGCCACCCCTTCCCACCCAGTCAAGAACTTGGGCGATTACCTTGTCCCTGGAAGAGTGGGCAGCGATATCGAGGGCAGTGATGGGGAGTTTGAGATCGTTGATCTGGAAAACAGCATTAGTTGGTGCAGGATCCTCCACAGGAACAGGCAGGGGGCAGCGACTAAGAGCATCAGCGTGGCATAGACTCTTGCCAGGTCAATGAACCAGTGTATAGGAATAGGCAGCCAGAAATAAGGTCCACCTGGTCATTCTTGGAGACAAAATCTGAGGAGTTTGTCTTTCACCAGAAAGAAGGCCTAACAGAGGCTTGTGATCCGTGATCAACTCGAAATAGTGTCCATATAGAAACTCATGGAATTTTTTGACAGAAGCAACTGCAGCCAAAGCCTCCTTGTCAATTTGGCTGTAGTTGCGCTCAGCTGGGGAAAAAGTTCTGGAGAAAAAGGCAATGGGTGCCTCAGAACCATTAGGCAGTCTATGACTTAAAACAGCACCTATGCCAAAAGGAGAAGCATCTGCTGCTAAAACTAAAGGTAAATGTTCATTAAATTGTATCAGGACAGCATTGGATGTAAGTAATGATTTGACAGCATGGAAGGCATGGGCTTCCCTAGGTCCCCAGTGCCAGGGGGATTGCTTGTCCAAGAGTCTGTGCAGAGGCTCTGCAACGGAAGCTTTATGAGGCAAAAATGAAGTGTAAATGTTAAGAAGTCCTAAAAAGGCCTGGAGCTCAGTTTTGTTAGTTGGCGTGGGTGCCTCGTGAATAGCCCTTACTTTGGATTTGATTGGGTGAATACCAGAGGCGTCAATTCTGTACCCCAAAAATTCTACCTGTGGGGTGGCAATAGTGCACTTGTCTTTCTTTAATTTAAGACCATGCTGTCTGAAATGATCGAGGACTCCTCTGACTCTTTGCAGTAACTGAAGCTTGTCAGGGGCAGATATTAAAATGTCATCAAAATACGGAATTACGCCCGGTAATCTTTGAAGAAGTCTTTCCATTAAGGATTGGAAAATTCCTGGGGCTACACTTACGCCAAAGTGGAGGCACCTACATTTGAAAGCGCCCCTGTGCGTTACAATAGTTTGTAGTTCAGCGGCTGTGTCATCAACAGGGAACTATTGATAGGCCTGTGACATGTCTAATTTAGTGAAAATGGTTCCTGGCTCAAAAGAATGTAGTAGGTGCTGGATAACAGGGACTGGATAGGCGCTGATTTGTAAATATTTGTTCAATGACGTCTTGCAATCCACGCAGATTCTTACGCTCCCGTCTTTCTTCAGGGGTGTCACTATTGGGGTTTCCCATTTTGCAAAGTCCACAGGCTCTAATACACCTTGTTTAATTAATTTGTCAAGCTCCATGTCTAATTTGGGGCGGATTGCAAAAGGTACCCTTTGAGGCTTTAAACAGATTGGTACTGTCTGAGGGTCCAAGTTGAAAGATATTGGGGTTCCTGAATAACAGCCTAGCCCTCGCTGAACACATCAGCATAGTCATTAAACAAGGTGTCCACTCAGCATTTGTAATAGAGTGGATTCAAAAACAAGTTTTATTAAAAGTTTCAACAACAAACAAATCATTACATATTGAATCTTTCCCTGTCTTTCTACAATAATTTCCCCAATATTCTCATAAAACACAAACAAACACAAACAAACATAAAAAAATCTTTTAGTAAAGTACCTTGGCCCCAGTTACCTCTCTTGCATGGGCTAAAATAATAGCACATATCACTCTTCACGTTTCTATCTTATTTAATCCATCTTAATTAAATCATTAAATTTGTATCTTTTGCCCATTCAATTATCCCTCTATCTCTTCTTATAATAAAAAAAAATTTCTCCTGAAATCACTAATCAGAGTATGATGCCTTTCTATCCTCCCCCTAAGTTAGTAAAATTAACATTCAGCATAACAAATACCCAATTTGGTTCTGCTTGGTACATTCTATCCACCAAAAATGTTTAAATACATTGTATCCTCCTTTCCTTCGATATTTTATTACATTTTTAAAAAATCAATCATTATTAAAAACTTCAACATTTTAATTTCTTATTAAATCTTAAACCATTCTAATTTACTATTTCAAATATAAATGTTTACAATACCATCTTCTGTACCTTAGCAGAATCTTTCTTACAGAAAATTATATTTCATCCTTTGTCTCTAAAAAAATCCCTCTTCTCCCATCCAATTTTAAAGCTTTGAGGCTTTTCTCCGCCTTTCCCTTTTCTTTCTTCCCCCACCAAATCTTCCTACCCCCCTTCTTCTTCTAACCTCTACCTTGCTGGGATCCCTTCTCTGTTGTGTTTCCCTTTTTCTCTTGTTTGTTATCATTATATTTACTTTGCATCATATTTTTCTCTTTCTCAAATGTTTTTTTAGATCTTAAGTCCTTCATTTTCCTTGCTCTCTTCCTTCCTTCTTCCTTAGATAAGTTTTGGGATTCAATGAAGATGGCGTCTTCGCTCTCTTCCTTGTTGTTCTTCTTCCGTTTCCATCTGTTCCATTGTCTGTTGGTAATTGACCAGCGCCATTTCTAGAAATAGAAAAGCTTTTTCCATGCCATCTTTGCAGGCTGCTTTTGTTTGCTCATATTCATCCCTCAGGTCTTCAAAAAGGAAAGCCATTATAAATAAATCTTTTCTTTTCTTTATTCCTCTTTCTTCTTACACCAACCAAATATTCCGAGAGAAAGGCAAAACAATCCCAAAATCCACAATCCTCAATAAATCCAAGCAAGCCAAAATTCCCCCTTCCTCTTCCAGGGTGGTATCAAACCCCAACGGGCTGGATGGGCCCAAGGGCCGTAGTAGGTGCTGGATAACAGGGACTGGATAGGTGCTGATTTGTAAATATTTGTTCAATGACGTCTTGCAATCCACGCCAGAGATTCTTATGCTCCCGTTCTTTCTTCAGGGGTGTCACTATTGGGGTTTCCCATTTTGCAAAGTCCACAGGCTCTAATACACCTTGTTTAATTAATTTGTCAAGCTCCATGTCTAATTTGGGGCAGATTGCAAAAGGTACCCTTTGAGGCTTTAAACAGATTGGTACTGTCTGAGGGTCCAAGTTGAAAGATATTGGGGTTCCTGAATAACAGCCCAGCCCCTCGCTGAACATATCAGCATAGTCATTAAACAAGGTGTCCACTTCAGCATTTGTAATAGAGTGGATTCCTCTTATATGGAGGCCAAGGGCAGGGAACCAGTCTAACCCCAACAGGCTAGGGAGGGCACCATCCACTACCACTAAAGGCAAGTGACCTTTAAAATTTTGAAATTGTACAAAAAACTTGCCTTTTCCGATGACTGGGATGGTTCTGCCTTGGTAGTCACGTAGGGTTAACTGGCAGCCGTGAAGCTTCTTCTTAGCCATTCTGGGAAGTAGTTGTTTCAAGGTGCTCCATGAGATGATGGACAGTGCTGAGCCTGTGTCAACCTCCATCCTGCAAGGTTTCCCTTCTATAGAAACAAAAACACTAATTTTGTTAGAGCCTTTGTTAGTCAGCTTGGCTTGATAGCAGGTAAAACAGTCTTCAACTTGTTTTTGGAAATGTTGGGTTGTCTGAGGCTTTTGGGCAAAAGTTTTTCCTGCTTGATAGATCCTGGCTAAATGACCCTTCCTTTGGCATTTTAGACAAATGGCATTCCTGAACTTGCAGGATGCCCTGAGGTGGTTTCCCCCACAGCTTAGACAAATGGGCTGATGCCGTGGAGGTAGCTTGGGGTTTGGCCTGTTTTCCCCTTGACTGGTTTTTTGCTGCCTGAAGCGATTTACATCATTAGCCTCTTCATAGCCTTCTTCTGAGGAGGCTTCATTGTAATGGATGGCTGAGCTGCCCTGGCTAATTGGATTTCCCTGAATTTCTGCTGCTGAAAGTGCTGATAGTTCAGCAGCTTGAGACTCTTCAATTGCTAATTTAAGGGTTAAACCCCCTTTAGCCAATAGACGCCTTTGTAGCCTTAAATCCCTGACTCCACAAACTAGTTGGTCTAATAACATGTCTTCCAGATAGTCTCTAAACCCACAATACAAGGCAGCTGTTCGTAGGGCAGCCATGTACCCACTAATAGTCTCTCCCTCAGCCTGAATCCATCTCCTAAAAGCATGATGCCTGGCAATTTGGGATGGCTTAGGGGAATAGTGGTTGGAAAGAATTTCCTGCAATTCTTCCCATGGAACAGTCTTAATTGAACATGGAGCCAATAATGCCGTAGCAGTGTCAAACACTGTGGCTCCGCAAAAACTTAAAAAGTAGGACTTTTTCCTATGGTCGGAAATGTCAGCGAGGTTTATGGCATCTAGGAAATAGTCAAATCGGTTTCTGTAGGACTCCCATGTTTCCGCTGTCGGTCTGAAAGGCGGGAATGCAGGGTTCGAAGTCATCTTGACTCAGCGGTGCCGGATCTTTCGAGGAAAGTTGAAATTTGCGCTCGTGAATAGTTGACAGTAGTTCTTAAAGTGACATTCAGCTTGGTAGTGACTTCGGCTCTTTTTTGTAGTGACTTCGCTCAGCAATTCTTTGCCCGGTTGCCTCTTATAGGTATCCCGTCCTCGTCGGCAGTGTTGTAGAGCGGCGGAATAACCTGAGGCAAACACAGAGCAAACTTCAGCTTTTACTTTATTGTAGCAATAAAGGGTTGCCGCGGCTGCCACGCTAACAAGGTAGCCAGCCGGCAGACAACAGCTGATGCCGTTTGACAGCTCCCTTTCATAGCCGGCTGTCAAATGGCATCAGCCAATAGGAACGGTCCGTGTTCCCGCTGGAAACACGGACCAGAGTGAAGACTTCAGCTCAGTCTTTTCCAAACGCCACACAAAGCATAAAAAAATACTATCCCCATTACTGGTTTATTATTGCAACATGGACCTTTTCTGGCAGCAATTCAGGCTGATGTTCAAGGGACCTTGTATAGTTTACCAAATGTTCATGAAATTCCTCGGTACATAATATTCCTCATTCAGCACTGAAACTCAATATTGTTTAACATATGGAGTGATTTCTGACTTGCAGATATTACTGCTACAGAAAGATGAGCTGAGTAAACATCTCAAAGAATGTATATGAAAACTTCATGCATTCCAGTTGGACCAATACTAATGGAGTCATATGTTGCTGTCATTATGTACATCGGGGTAAGTAAACTTATTTTGTTAAAGTCTAAGTTCCCTTAAAAGTAATCTCTCAGCATTTACATGGTGTCAGGAAACAAAGAAATGCCATTCCATGATCTTTCCCCTTTTTTTCTGTCAGTACTTTCTCACTTTGCTTCCCACACCATCCCAACCTTACCACCCCATACCATACTGTATGAAGTGTTGATTACCTTACAAAAATGACTTCAGTCAAAACTTTCCATTTTTACAAGAATGTGTGTGTATGTGCTTCCAAGTCAGTCTTCGCTCCTGTTGACTACATGGATGAATCTTTGCCATTTTCTTGGCAACATTTTTAGAAGTGATTTGCCATTGCCTTCTTCCTAAGGGGCTGAAAGAGTGTGACTGGCCCAAAGTCACCCAGCTAACTTCTAGGCCTTCATAGGCCTAGAATTCAGCCTCCTGGCTTTTAGTGTAGTGTTCATACAGAGTCACATGTCCATAGTTTGCATCTATATAGAAAGAGGCACTCATCCGTTTTTCTTTTTTTCCTTTCCCCCTTTTTAAAATTTTTCAGCCATCCAAGTTTGCAGATAGCTTATTAAGACTGGTATCTCCTTATCATAATAATCCAAGATGAGCAAAAGATGAGTAAAAGAATCAGTGAAAACAGATAGATCTTCCTACTGAGTTCAAAAGGCTGAATACAGATTGGTGTGGCTAAGCTTGTATTTCTAAAGTTATACGCTCCCATTTAATACATCTTTAAAATGTGATACTACATAATGGACCTAGGGTGTTCTCAAAAATGCTATGCAGGTTCACATCTCGTTAATATTTAGATAGAAGACTAACAGAAAATCCCAAGACTATGAGACAGATGTTGAAACTGAAAAGATAGTGGACAAATATAATGAACTATGACACTCATTTGTACCAAATAGGTTTAAAAAAATTAAAGTTATATAAATGTATTAAATATATATCTACCTAATAATAATTGCATTAAATAACTTCATATAGAATTGTAATTATTTACTGTTAAAATCATATATTATAATCTTTTTTCTTTTTTCTTTGTTGTATCTTTTTATTTTTTAAAAAAAAGCATTTTCTGTGTATTTGTTTTTCCTTTCTTTTACAATGTGTGTATTTTTCTCCTTCTGCTTCTCCTTCTTTCTCCCCCTCCTTCCCCTCCTCCTATCCTCCTCCTCCTCTTCTTTCTTCCTTCTCCTCCTCCTCCTCCTCCTCCTCCTCCTCCTACTACTACTACTACTAGTACTACTACTTTTTCTTCTTCTCTCTCTCCCTCTCCCTACCTCTCTCTCTCTCTCTCTCTCTCTCAGTTATTACCGTGTTTCTCCAACAATATGGCCTCCCCCATAGGAAGTCCCAGCATGTTTTATCGGCATAAAATCAAATTAAGCCCCTCCCCCCAAATTAAGGCCTATATTAAACATATAAAATGGGGGGGAATGGCAGGGGGGCTGGCCGTTAGGAAGTACTTTTTTTTTTTTAAACAAGTTTTATTAATTTTTAAAACACACAAATCATCATTATTCATTACATGTTTAAACCTTTTTTCATTGTAAATTTAACAAGTCAGATAAATTATGATTCTGTTTTAAACCATTTCCATATAACATACAAAAACCTCTTATTCAATTTCTCTTTACTTCTCTTTACTCTTATTCAATATCATTATTATTATTTCATCTATTTCTTTCTGACTTAGTTACCATTATTCTCATTCTATATTTCTGCAAGTTTTTACTAATTCTCCCCCCAAAAAAATATACACACAACACATAAAACATAAAAATCTTTTGGAAAGTAACTTGGACCCAGGTATCTCTCTCTTCATGGACTTCAATTATATTCATGCTCATCTTACATATCATTACTTATTTTATTTACCATTCTAAGTCTTCTATATTAACTTCTCCACATATTTCACTCTTCTTAATTCTATCTTAATTAATCATCTTAGTTTGAATCATTATATTTGTATCTTTTGTCCATTCTTTATCATCCCTTTGTCTCATTCCTTATAAAAAAGAAGAAAAGAAGTTTCTCCTGAAATCATTAATCAGAGTATGATGCCTTTCTATCTCCCCCATAAATTAATCAAATTAACCTTTAAAATAACATCCAATACCCAATCCGATTTTGCTTGGTACATTCTATCTAACTAGTACATCCAGAATAATTAAATACATAATTAGACAATAAATCCAGATATTAAAAACAAATACTATAATAAAAATTTTATAATAACATCAATACCATAATCTTATTAAACTCTTTAATTAAAACAGTATTCTAAACCTCCCCTATTATTAAATTTTAAAACCAATCATTATTAAACATTTTAACATTTTAATCTCTTATCAACTCTTAAACCATTACAATACTACCATCTCATCTTATGTACCTTGCAAAATCTTTTTGAAGAAATTATACTTTATCCTTTATCCCTAAAAAAAAATTCCTTTTTTCCCATTTAATTTCAAAACATTGTAGCTTTTCTCCACCTTTTCCCTTTCTTTCTTCTCCCAACAAACCTTTCTACCCCCCCTTCTTCTAGCCTCTGCCTTACTGGCTTCCCTTCTCTGTCGTGTTCCTTTTCCCTTTTGTTTACTATCATCATATTGATTTTGCACCTTATTTTTCCCTTTCTTAAATGTTTTTTTAGATCTTAAGTCCTTTAGTTCTCTTCTTTTCTCTCTTCCTTCTTTCTTGATCAAATTCTGAGATTCATTAAAAATGGCTTCTTCCTTTCTTTCTTGTTCCTCTGCTGTCTTCATCTGTTGTAATGTTTGTTGATAGTTAGTAAGCGCCATTTCTAAAAAAGGAAAGCTTCTTCCACACCATCTTTACCATTTTTTTTTTGCTTGCTCATATTCTTTTCTCAGTTCCTCAACAGAAAAAGCCATTATAAATCTTTTCTTTTCTTTTCCCTTCTTTCTTCTTACAACAACCAGAATATTCCAAAGAAAATAAAAAAATAAAGCAGTCCCAAAGTTATCAGTCAGTCCAAACCAAGGCAGAGTTCTCACTTTCTCCTTCTGGGGTAATATCAATCAAAGAGAAAGAAAGTCCAAATCTGTTTAAAATCTTATTACAATATATTCTAGTCTTCAAATCCTTAAGGCATCTCCTCCAACAAAGTCTTAGCATACAAATATTTTCTTTTTAATCCTCTCTCTTCCCACTCATCGCTTAAAACCAATTTTCACCTAAAAAAAATAGGTTTCTTAATATCCAGTTATTTATTCCGTAGGAAAAGAGGGTAAGCTATCCTTTCAGCACCATCAAACTGCCGCTTTTTTCCTCTTCTGGCAGGTATTATTCAGAAAGTCATACTTTTCAGGAATTTTATTAAATATGTCTTAGAGTCCTAGGAGCCAAGAAAAACTTTCTCCTTTCAAGCACTTTCTCCACTTCCTCCTGCGCATTCTTACCCTGCTGCCAGCTTCTTTGTGGCGGCCATTACGGACCGCCGCTGCACCGTCCTGGGAAAAGGGGTTCTACCGGTCGGGGAGGGGTCTGCAACACCCCAAACCCCTCTCCGGATCCCCCCTACCTTCAGCTGCCCCTGCAGGGCAGCCTAGCTCCGTACCCGTCTGGGTCGGAGCCCCAAAAGCGGCTAGCGCGGCAGGGATCGCGCAGCTTCGCAAATCCCTGCCGCTCGCGAAGCCGACAAACCGGAAGTCGCCGTTAGGAAGTACTTTTGTTGCATACCCAGATATGGTGCTGCCTGCATTGACCTCGGCATTGGTGGGGCACTTCGTATCGGGAAACCTTCCGCCACCATTGCTTTCCCTTCTCCCCATGCTACCGCGGCATTTAGAGCAATGCCGCGGCATTTGGAGCAGCCATGCACAGCCAGCCATGGCTCCTCCCTGCAACCGGAGCCCGGCAGAGACACTCGGCTTCAGGCACTCCTGTCGCCGCCTTCCCTTCACCTTTGAAGGCAAAGCCAATTCTTTTAAAAACGATGCCCTAATACCAGTACGACAAAGACTCCCAGCCCAACCCCACGTGGGGAGGCGAATCTCCGGGGCCGCAGCGCAGGATCGGCCCACCCCGGGAGAAGTGCCCAGCCGCCATCCCTGCCTGGCCCCAGGCAGAGTGCAAAGAGCTTTGCCTGGGGCACCCAGCGCAGCTGACAAGCAGGCCCTCCTGTCCAGCGGCAGAGCTCTCATCATGGCAGCGAGCACCTCCCCACCAGACCCTCTGTTCATCCTGCCAGAGCTGAGCCTGAGCCGTGTGGGCTGGGCAGAGCCAGGAAAGGGATCCGTGGGTGTGCGCCTGCCTGCCAACCGAAAGAGCCAGGCCGACCTGAGCTTGACTTCCTTCCCAAGTCCCTCCAGCCTGAACCCGAAGGGGCCACCAGGAGAGGCTGCCTGAGGCAGTGATAGCACCCACCCGTCTGCGGACAGGGAGGCGAGGTGACGGCAGCGCTGCTTCCCTGGCCGGTGGGTCCGGCGGAGAGAGCCCGAAGCCGCCCGTCCTTTCCACCCCTCGCCCAGCCCGTCCCCATGCATCACCAAATGCGCCGGCAGCTCCAAACGCTGCAGCAGCATGGGTATCGGGCAGAGGCACTCACTCGGCGGGGCTCAGCTCAGAGGAGGACATGACGCAGGCCGTCGCCTTGCCTCCCTGTCCACGGATAGGTGGGCACTATCATTGCCTCGGGTGGCCTCTCCCGGTGGCCCCTTCGGGTTTGGGCTGGAGGGACTTGGAAAGGAAGCCAAGCTCGGGTCGGCCCGGCTCTTTTGCTTGGCAGGCAGGCAAGCACCCGCGGCTCACTTTCCCGGCTCTGCCCAGCACGCACGGCTCTGGCAGGATGAGCAGAGGGTCCGGTGGGGAGGCACCTGCTGCCTTGGCGAGAGTTCCACTGCCGGGCAGGAGGGCCCACCCATCCGCTGTGCTGGGCGCCCCAGGCGAAGCTCTTCGCGTTCTGCCTGGCGCCAGGCAGGGATGGTGGCTGGGCGCTTCTCCCGGGGTGGGCTGATCCTGCGCTGCAGCCCCAGGAGATTCGCCTCCCCATGTGGGGTTGGGCTGCCCTCTCGGGCAGGGGAGGCTTTGTTGTACCGGTAGTAGGGTGTCGTTTTTAAAAGAATTGGCTTTGCCTTTGAAGGCGAAGGGAAGGCGGTGACAGGAGCGCCTGAAGCCTAGTGTCTCCGCCTGGCTCCGGTTGCAGGGAGGAGCCCTGGCTGGCCGCGCATAGCTGCGCCAAACACTGCGCCGTTGCTTTAAATGCCGCGGCAGCACGGGGAGAAGGGAAAGCAACGGTGACGGAAGGTCTCCCGATACGAAGTGCCCCACCAACGCCGAGGTCAACATCCAAGCCGTCGCCGCCCGCCCACCCGAGGATGCAAGGGGGGGGGAATTAAGTCACCCCCGAAAAGATGGCCTAGCCGTTTTTGGGGGGTCAAAAAAATAATAAGGCCCAGCCTTATTTTGTGAGAAACACAGTATTTTAAAAGCAAAAGAAGAACTTTTTAAAAAATATTCCCCATGGGATAGTTCCACTGACAAGTTCCATTGCTATCTTCTATTTGCACATGATAGAGAAAAGGCTGTAGAAGATAAGCCTGTGTGGAAGCTCAGAAGATGAGTCATAGAGTGGAACATTTTTTAAATAACCCAGGCTGCAGCTCTTACTGCTTAGGATTGCACATGGTTTCTGCCTGCCACTTTCTTTTTTGCTTCCAGCAGCAGCCCTGATGGGAGGATATGAGACAGGACAGGATATATGACGAGTCACCTGGGGATGCATACAATAAAACCCAAGGATGATAAGGCCCACTGGCTGCAAAATTGTCCACCTGCATTGGAATAAATTGATTCTAAGCCCCCGAGAGACAAACCTACAAATCAGAAAGTCCCTAGATCACGTCTATCTTTTAACATGAGCTTACCAGCCAGCCTTAGGCAAATCCATCTCTTGCATCTCACAGCAACAGCTTCCCTTCTGTGATATGGAGCTAACAGGCCAGGCCATTTGACAGGAGTATCACAAGGATTATAACAGATCATGTGCTTTGTAACAGTCTAAAGCATATAAATGTTAAGTATGGCACTGAAGTTCCATGTTCTAAGGATAGTATTATTTCACAGTGCAAACACAGATAAAATGGCAGGAGCTTTCTTTATCTATAATTGTATTATTTTGCAGTTACTGCATTCACGTTGCCATTATTCTGAGTCCTTTACAGGTAATTCCTTACTACATTGAGAGAAGACAAGCAAATAGGGCCAAATATATTGGCTCGATACCTCAGTCTAAATGAATTGTAACCTACTGCAAGATTCCTGGATAGTAGTTAGACTATATATTTTAAATAAAGAAAATGTGAGAGGCTGCTTCATCCACAGATAGTATCTTTTCTGCAACAAATCTGAAAGGCTGTGTGATGTGCAGACAATTGTTTCTATAAGCTGTAAACTCCTCCTTCTAATCAAGAGTCTTGATTAAAACAAAGTATCTGATGACATAGAGCAGGCTACGGGTTACCTCTCTCTTGCAAACCTGCTACTGGACATGCAAAGTAATGGAGAGGTGTTTGACATCTGTTTGTTTATATAATTTGTATATGCCACCCCTTAAAATAACTCTAGTTTATCATTTTATAGCAGTAAATTAAGGAATGATTCCAATAAAGGAGAATGTTTGTAGCTCAGGGTTGAAATGAGGGGTCCTTAGTGCTCTCTGAGCTTATTTGTTTTCTTGCAGATGTTTCATTACCCAAACTAGGTAACATCATCAGTGCTAGTAAGGAGTGTTGTTTGCTGTCATTTTGTGGTGTCTTGCCTGTCTGTGTGGGTGGGAATAATCTTAGAGATTCTTTGGTTGAGCTGTTTACTGATGGCTCTTTGGCAGTTTCTGGGGTATTGCTTACTTGATTGTCGGTCTGAAGTTAACCTTGGAGTTTATCTATGCTGACCTCAGTGCTAATTACTAGTGGAGAGGTTCTGGAGTCTTTTTCTCTTTTGAGCTGGCTGATTGTCTCTTTTGCTTAGTAAGGAATGGTTTCACCACTGTTTTAGTTCTATAAGAAAACCCTTTCATGATGGTGAACATATGGTACGCGTGCCACAAGTGGCACGAAGAGCCATTTGTGCTGGCACGCAAGCCACAGACAAACTTACCTCACTGTGCATGCCCGCACCTCACAGCTGATTTTTTTCCGGTTGGTTTGAGGCCTTTTTTGGCCTCCCAGAGGCTTGGTGAAAGTCTCTGCAAGGCTTCTCAGGACGAATTATAGGCCCATTTCATCACTTCCTGTAATACCAGAAGTGACTAAAAGGGCCTATAATTTGGCCTGAGAAGCCTTGCAGAGGCTTTTTTCAAGCCTCTGAGAGGCTGAAAAAGGCCTCAAACCACCTGAAAAATCAGCTGTGAGGCGCAGTGCAGGTAAGGGGGTGGGGGTGGGGATTGTGCACACATGTGCAGGGGGCATGGGGACTGGGGCCTGCATTGCATTCTCGCAATTCTCGCAACACGAGTACGGGCATGCTGGCATGCTCGCAATTTTTGGCACAGGAGCCCCAAAAAGTTAGCCACCACTGCTTTATAGGTACTCAACTTATGGCCACAATTGAGCCCAAAGTTTCTGTTGCTAAGCAATACAGTTGTTAAATGAATTTTGGCCCATTTTATGACCTTTTTTGCCACTGCTGTTAAGTGAATCATTGCAGTTGTCGAGTTAATAATGCTGTTAAGTGAATCTGACTTCCCCATTGACTTTGCTTGTCAGGAGCACACAAAAGCTGATCACATGATACACGGACACTACATCTGTCATAAATATGACCCAGTTGCCAAGCACCCAAAGTCTGATCAAGGGGATGCTGCAATGTTTGTAAGTGTGAAAAATGTTCATAAGTCACTTTTTTTCAGTGCTGTTCTAAGTTTGAACGGTCACTAAATGAACTGTTGTACGTCGAGCATTTCCTGTACAGATATGTGTGTAAAACTGAAAATGAAAATTCCAAGGAAGTCAGGTCCAATTCATCCAAATCGAGATCATCTTGTTTGTTCCAGGTTTCAACTAAGACAAATATATAAAGAAGGGCATATACAGTGAGTAGAGTAGGGGTGTCAAACTCACGGCCCTTGAGCCAGATGCGTCATGCAGTGGCCACGCCCATCCCCAGCTTAGCAAAGGGGGAAAGTCATGATACATCACATGACAACAACGTGACGCCATGAGTTTGACACCCCTGGAGCAGAGCTAGGCTGATATGTCATGTGCATTTTAGCCAGATAGATATGTTTCAGCAATGACTGCTTCCTGCATTGAATTTTGTTAACTGCCATGAAATTCCTCCTTAGTCCATGTCCATTCTTACTACTTTGGCTTACAGTTGTGATACAATATTTAGTTCAATTATTGGAGTGGGCAATTGTGCAGTCAATAGAGTGTAATATTTGAAATACTGTGCATACTGCACCATTCAAGAGACCAAAGAAAAATAGCATGTTTTCATCCAATATTGAGCTATTGGGATCTGGGCTATAGAAAATTAGGGTAACTTCCAGTGGTGGTATTCAATTTTTTTCCCTACTGGTTCTGTGGGCGTGGTTTGTTAGGGGCAGGTCATGTGACTGAGTGGGTGTGTCCAACTTGACATCACTCGTGCCCATGCCCACTCAGTCACATGACCCCCACCAAGCCACACCCACAGAACCCGGTAGAAAAAAAAATGAATTCCTACCTATCTACCTATTTTCTGCCCAGGCAGGCCTGGCCTAATCCTGCATGCCACCCGCTCTCCCTTTACCAGTCACATGCTTCACCCCATTTCCCCTCCTTCAGAGGCCCTGGTCCTTAATCTCCCTGTTTCCTCCCCTATGACTTTTATCGTCCCACAGCCGTGACTTTACTTTCCTCCTGCGACTGGCTGCCAGGGAAGAGCCATTGTTGACACTGGGCTCCCTGCCAGCCCACATCTCACCCTTGTCATGAGATGCCTGCAGCCTCTGCGTGTTTTTTTCAGTGCGGCTGGATTCCAGCCACACCAAAAAAAAAAAAAAGACGTGGTGGTTGTAGGCTTCTTTGCAGTGAAAATTACTGACCTCCAGCTTTGCTCCGCTTCTACAATGTGCTGCTACTGTGTTCTAGGCACCAGCCATGCAGGTCCACCCCATTGAGCCCACTGCACTGCTCCATTTGGATTTGCTTGGGCAAGTCCCTCCAGTGCAGCAGGCTCAATGGGGTGGAGCTGTATGGCCAGTGCCTAGAACGCAGTGGTGGCAGTGCATTACAGAAGCGGAGTAAAGCCAGAGGTCAGTAATTTTTGCTGCAAAGAAGCCTATAGCTGCCAACCTCTGGCTTTGCAGCGCTTCTGCAACACGCCGCCACCGCCTCATTCTAAGCGCTGACCATGCAGGTTCACCCCATTGAGCCTGCTTCACCACTCCATTCTGATTTGCTTGGGCAAGTCTCTCCAGTGCAGTGGCCTCAATTGGGTGGACCTGCGTGGTCAACATCTAGAACACGGCCACGGCAGAACATTGAAGAAGCGGAGCAAAGTCAGAGGTCGGCAACTGTAGGCTTCTTTGCAGTGAAAATTACCTGTCCCTTTAAGGTACTTCAATGTGAAAGGAGGGACCAAAAAGGGACAAGGCAGGGCGCAGGAGCTGCCTTCCAACTCCTGGCCAAGTTTTGCCATATCCCTGTCCCCCCACCAAAAAGCCTCCAGCGATCACCTCTTTGCTGGCAGGAGAATCCTCCACCACCGCTCCCAGCTCGGTTCTGGCCAGCAAAGAAGTGGCAAAAAGATGCGATGACTGTAGGCTTCTTGCAGCAAAAATTACTGACCTCCAACTTTGCTCCGCTTCTGCAACATGTCACCACTGCCACGTTCTAGGCACCGGCCATGTAGGTCCACCCCATTGAGCCTGCTGCACTGCTCCATTTGGATTTGCTTGGGCAAGTCCCTCTACTGCAGCGGGCAATGGGGTGCGTGTCTATGGCCAGTGTGAAGAACAGGGCAGCAATAGTTGTGGGACTGAAGCTCTTTTTTGGCATGTTTGAAAAGCGGAGGCCGGTAATTTTCGGTGTAAGAAGCCACCAGTCAACCAGCTCAGTTCCGGCTGGCAAAGCAGCACCAGCTGGGAGGCTTCTCGCACCGAAAAAAAGAGGCAGCGGCTGCAGGCATCTTGTGACAAGGGGGGCAAGAGCCGGGCTGGTGGGGAGCCCAGCAACTCTCCACCCTGGCTTGCCTTCCCTAGCAGCCAGCCACGGGAGGAAGGTAAGGTCACGGCCACGATAAAAGAGGCAGTTGTAGGGAAGGAAGCGAGGAGATTAAGGGCCAGGGCCTCTGAAGGAGAAAATGGGAAACGCATTGCACTTAAGGGAAAGTGGGTGGTGAGCGGGTGGTTGCTCTGGGGCAAGGCCAGAACCAGGGAATCCCTGACCCAGCCAAGGTAGCCAGTGGCTCCAGGGCCTCAGGGAATAGCTGAGCTAACCAGGCAAGGCAACTGGTGAGATGATTAGCTGGGCTACGTGGCTGGGCAAAGGCAACATATATGGGGGGGAAAGCATCAAGCAGCCGGAAGGGGCAAGCGAGTGGCGACCGGGCGACCAAGTCAGGGGCGTGGCCAGCTAGAAGTCACTACCAGTTTGGCGACCCAAGCCAAATTGTTGATACCGGTTCTCCTGAACCGGCACGACTGGCTGAATACAACCACTGGTAACTTCTATATGTGTTCTCTGTATTTCTTTGATTCCATACAGCAGATGTGTGAGGTTTTGTAGCTCAGATTTGTTAGTGCTCATCAAGTAGGAAAATGACCCAGTAGACAAAGAATGTGTGGATTTAATGTGCTCTTAGTGGACTTAAAGGATGAATGAATGGCTGAGCTAAGAATCAATAAACAACTTAATTCCTTTCCAAAGTTATGTCACTCATAAGCTAAGCGCTGGCTCATAAAGGAGGAAAAAACAATAGATAAAATGGACTAGACTACCAGCAGATCTGAAGAAAAAGCAGAGGCAAGTCAGCAATTTGCCATGTCTTTTATCCCATCATTCTGGTAGAAACTTTTGGTTTTTTAACAGATGGGTGGTTTTCCAAAGAAGGATTGAGTATAATTATGCCTTTCTAAACATTAAACTTACTGAATTGATTTAATTTATTTCTAATAATAACAATGATGCAGAAAAGTGACATATTGTTCAATAGCTTTCCACGTTCTATTTTTTTAATGCCTAAAAAGTTAGGGATAATGACTGGTAATTTAAGAGTTGAGCTCAGGAGAATAGTTGAAATGAAAAAGTTTGATTTGTACATACATCTCAACAGTTTTTTTTTTATAAATCTTATTTATTATTCTGAATAAAATCATTGTGATAATATCTCACAGCCCGGGATTGTGAATATAATGTAGCGCCCAAATATACACTGTTCTTTTTAAATGATATTAGCAAGAATTATGATCTACTTAGGTGCCCCAAGAATTTGAAGATGGGCATCTAAGAAAATTCCTTCCAAACACAGTTGGCTAACATGGGAAATGAAGAAGTCCACATTGCTCTCGACCAGGGGTGTCAAACTCATGGCACATGCTGGCCACATCCACCCTCATTTTAGCAAAGAGGGGGAAAGCTGCAATACATCACATGATGAGAACATTACGATGCGAGTTTGACACCCCTGCTCTAGACCAAGGGAGATTGCCAACCGCTGTCATTAACCTCATTACTTAACTTTAAATAGGAAGGAAACCTAGAAATAGCATTGCAACACTATAGGCTGCACATATATCCTGTAGAAAGATTGTTAATTTTAAAATTATTGAGTAAATATTGGGCAGAAACAAAGAAACTTTTGTAGTATTCGTGTACCATCACTTAACAGAAATCTAGAGAGGCAGGAAAGTGGACAAATTTAGCTTGATTAATTGCCTGAATTATCTCATATGCCTCAAAATTTTGAATATCGTGTAGTAGCTTATGTCTTATTAAGAAATAAAAGAAAAGAAGGCACTGTCTGTTGTCAGTTGAATCATTTCCTTTGAACTCCCAAAGTCATGATGACAACCATTTTTTTGCTTAATCCTATCAATTTTGTCTTATATTGTCCCATCCTTATTCATATGTGGGAAGCCCCCCCTCCTAGAAGAATGAAATATTTTGTGAAATATTAAAAAGGCAAGATATTATATTTCCCTAAAGGAGAAATGGAGAAACATTCTCTTAAAAGACAGAAAGCAGACTCAATCTCCCTGCCCCCAGCAGAAACTAAGAACAGTTTTTAGAAATGCCAATTTGGTAATCCATTCAAGGCAGGATATTTTGAAACAAAGGCAGGATGGTAAGATTGGCCCTTACTCAAGATCCATCACAGGACAAAGCCATTAAGCTGCAATAGGAATTGCCCAACACCCTTTCAAAGCAGTCCAAGCTTCAACCAAACTTAGCTCAGACAAACACCTAGGATTTGTATTTCCTCTTTGCCTATAGAGCCAGCTATGATCCTAACATAACCCCTTCATGACACCATAGGAATCTGACAACAGCCAATAGAATACATGTTCTTGCACAGGAACAGGAAGCTCAAGTACAAAGCTCAAAGAAGATATAAAAAAGCCTCACTCTCAACTCCATTTTGTCATCTGCACCAGAACCACAACATGTGGTCCTGTTCAACAATAAATGGACCCTCTTTCCAATCAGCCTCCAGCCTCTATTTTGTCTTCAGTGCCTTTCTCCCAGATTGGAACTGGACCTGGATATTTCTTCCAACACATATATCTACTAATACATTACCCAGCAGCTAAGAAAAAGGAAATTAATATAAGTTTGAAGCAGAAAATATTGACTTTTAAATTAAAAGCAAGCCCGATCCCCTAGGGCAGGGGTCCCCAACCACCGGGCCGCGGACCGGTACCAGTCCGTGGATCACTTTGCACCGGGCCGCAAAGAAAATAAAAATAAAAAATAAAATAAAAATGGTGGCTTTCTTCGCCTTCGGTGAATGCTGCTGGGATCAGGGATCAAGGACACAAATGAAAGAAGGGGAGGGAGGAAGCAACCAAAGCCTGTCCTACTCTCTGGCTCAGTGGCTTCGGTTTCCTCCCACCTCGTTCCTCTCTCAGTCACTCTCTCGCTCCTCCACCAGCCCAGGAAGAAACTGCTTCAAAGAAGCCGGCAGGGTGGCTTTTCCTGTCAGCGCAGCTCCCCGAGCGCCTGTTCACCCCCACCCCGCCGCCAATCAATCCAGGTTCAATCCAGTGCTCCATTCTGCCTGCCTGCCTGCCTTCGTTTCTGGTTGTTTTGGAGCAGCTTCGGCTGAGAATAATAACTATTCACCTCTTTTACTCAGCCGAAGCTGCTCCGAAACAACCAGAAACGAAGGCAGGCAGGCAGGCAGGCAGGCAGGCAGGCAGGCAGGCAGAACGGAGCACTAGATTGAACCGCGGGCGGTGGGGTGGTGGTGAACGGGCGCTTCGGAGGAGCTGCGCCAACAGGAAAAGCCACCCTGCCGGCTTCTTTGAAGCAGTTTCTTCCTGGGCTGGTGGAGGAGTGAGAGAGCGACTGAGAGAGGAACGAGGCAAACACCTGAGGGATGAGGCTGAGGGAGGGAGGGAGACACCTGAGGGATGAGGCTGAGGGAGGCAGGGGCGAGAGGCAGGGCTTCTCAGCTGTCCTGCAGGGACTTGTCCTGAGCCGCGGAGACAGCCGTGGGCCGCCACAGCCCAGCACTCAGTTTTGAAGGCGCTCCTCAGCCAGGTGCAGTTCCTGAATCTGCAGCTGAAACCCTCCGTTTTAAATGTCCCAATAGAAGAGAATATCTGTCGCTCAGGGTTGCAATGAGGAGGCATTGGCGCTCCCTGCACTTGGTGGTTTGCTGGCAGACATTTTATTACCCGACTAGGTAACAACATCAGATGTTACCTAGTCAGGTAATGAAACGTCTGCAAGCAAACCACCAAACTCGGACTCCTCCTCCCCCGGTCCTTGAAAAAAGTGTTTCTGCGTGAAACTGGTCCCTGGTACAAAAAAGGTTGGGGACCACTGCCCTAGGGTAGTTTCAAAAATTTCCAGCCCAGGCAGAGTAACATAGGTTGGGCATGGAAAATCAGCAGCAATTACTTTATTGTTTCATGTACAGTATTTCCTGAATGCATGGGAAATGTCAAAAGGAGACTAAAAATTGAGCATTAAACATATTCTAGATACAACACTTCATTTCTCATGACTGTCATTTTATAGCATGACTTCTTTAATTTAAATTCACTGCTTCAATACAATTTCTGCAAAGGAAAATCTGTTTTCTTACTTTTACTCTCACTCCTGTGTATTCTGCTGATTAGGTTGACTATTAACAGAATTGTTGGCTCAATCTACTCCAACCTTTCCCCACCTGGTACTGGTTGGGGAATATTGTTACAGTCCAAATTATCTGAAGAGTGTTAAGCTGTGGAAGGCGGTTTTATTCCTGATTTCTTAGATATATCTTTTACTAGAGTGTCACTTGAGAGGTTTGTTTTCCTGAAGATTGCTAATTTATTATATGGGGCATGTTTTGAATATACCCAGATTTTATTCAATTACACTCTAATTCTTTTTCGCATTGTAGAGTGGCTTATATTCCTTTTATTTTACATAAGCAACAGTAAATCAAAATCTCTTTGCATCCTAGTTCCCGTTTTTCCTTGTCCAAGAACAAATTGGTTTAACTTAGCTGTCTAAATGCCTTTGTTTTACAGATGCTGAGAATACTTTATTTCACAGTTTTACTTTTTTCTTGTAAAAAAAACAAAAACAAAACAGTCTTGACAGAGAGAGACTCTTACAAGGATAAACCATTGTTGCCATGAGGGGAAGCAAATTAAAAAATATGCAAAGCAACATTTTCATACAAACGCTTCAACTTCTTGTGTATTTGTATAAAATGTTAAAACATAAGAATCTAAGGAATGCATTTGCATAGTTATGTCACTATGCCTGTCATTATTTTGATATTCTGATATCACAGTATGCTATGTATATCTGTGTTAAGGGCTGTCTTCCTTGGATTTACTATTAGTTGATTAATCGTCCTGGTTGCTGTTTATAGTTACTTATTTTGGGGATATTGTTTTAATATTATTGTTTAAATTATATATATATATTCTGAGGTTTTATATATATATAATATATATATATTATATATATATATAAAATATATATATAAAAGCAAAATACCACTCACACATCATCACAAAATCTCCAAAATTGTAAAGCCTACAAACTTGAAATTTGGCACGTATGTTCCTCTTGGATTCTAGGCACTTGCTAAGAAAGGATTTTTCAAAATGACCATCGGAGGATTAGTATTTCCTATATTATTATTAACACGCTCTGATGCTAAGGAGTTCTACTCCCCCTCCCCACCTGAAAAGAAAACTGTTCCAACTGCCACTTGCCAAATACAAGCAAAACACAAGCAAACGAGTTGTACTAAATGTTCTGTACAAGCAAATGTTCTGTACTTCGTTCTGCTCAGACTCCTTGCTGTCTCCTTCTTGCTCACACAGGAAATACTGTTTCAGTTTCCATGTAAAATGTGAGGACCAGTCGTAAGTGTGAGGATGCTAGCCAGATGAATATCAATGGATGCTGGTAGGCAGAGGCAGAATTTTTATTTCCTTATTTTCTTCCCCAAAAACCTAAGGTGTTTTTTATACTCCGGAGCATCTTGCCCGCTCACATAGTTATGTAGCAAAGCACGAGTACCCTGCTAGTTGTTTGATAGTTTTAGAATAATAAGCCACCCAGAATCACTTAGTTGAGTTGAGCAGCTATAGAAATCAAGTAAATAAATCTCAAGACAGCCACGACAGAAATTATAGCTATAAGCTATTGGATTGTATTAATGCATCAAGCAGAAACCCACATATTTGGGGTATGGATGTAAACAGGTGAGAGACTAGGAAAAAAATGATGTTTGAGAAGGAGGAAGAAAACAAATGAAGAAAACAGTGATTACAGAACAGTGTACATGATTTTGGAGGACTGTCCATGGAGTAAGTAGGAGACCAGACAAGATTGAGAAACTGGAGCATTTTAAACTAAACCAAATCCACAAATATTAGAGAATTCCAGAAAACTTGGCATTCAGACTAATAAACCATCAATAGATGAACAATATTCAAAAAAGACAGTAAGAAAGCTAGGAAGGTAACACAAAAAACAGAACACATTCACTCCAGCAGGCTATACCCAGGTAAGCAGGAATTAACAGCAGACAACCATCAAGCAGAAAACAATACCTTAATCAAGGTAGTTCCACAGAGAAAAACATGTGCCCCCAATAGTGGCAGGGAACATAACAGATAACAGATAATCAGAGTTGGAAGGGACCTTGTAGGTCACCTAGTCCAGCAGTCACCAATCAGTGGACTGTGAGAAAATTTTGTGGTCCACAGAGAAATATCACCCCCAGAGCACCCCCCAAAGCAATTAATCCAGGCTGCACAGGAACACAAGGCTGCGCCGCCCACATGGCCCATGGGAACCCTCCTCGCCCATTCACTCCTTACCTGGCAAACTTGCCTGCTAAGTTGCTATTTTTCCTTTTTTTTTCCGACCATCAGCTGTTCTGCTGTACCGGGAGATTTAGATTAGCTAGAAAGCAGGAACCCTTTAAATCTTCAGCTCGGCTTTTAAGCAGAGCCAAACTTTCCTTAGGACTGAAGTTTCTATTATTCAGTGCAGACTCACTGCAAGCAAATTTTATGTGACAGACTCAGGTAGCTGATGGCAAATACATAGATCTCTGAATGATTCTGTGAGCAACTCAATCTGCCTGCCTGCTTTGCTGATTTTGGGTAAAAGTTGCTCTTTTTTATAAAAAAATCAATATTTACATAAATATTTATAATATTTACATACAAGCCATGCACAACCAGTCACATGACCAAGCCACACCCACAAATTAGACCACACCCACAGAACCAGTTAGTGGTCCCTGAGATTTAAAATTATGAGTTTAGTGGTCCCTGAGGTCCAAAAGGTTGGTGAACCCTGATCTAGTCCAACCCCCTGCCCAAGTGGAAGACCCTACACCATTTCTGATAAATGGCAGTCCAATCTCTTCTCAAGTCTCAAGTGATGATGCTCCAACAACTTCCAAGGGTAAGCTGTTCCATTAGTTGAGTGTTCTCACTGTCAGAAAGTTTCTTCTTATTTCCAGGTTAAATTTCTCCTTGTTCAGTTTCCATCCATTATTCCTTGTCTGGCCTATAGGCACTTTAGAAAATAGCTCGACCCCCTCCTCTCTGTGGCAGCCCCTCAAATATTGGAAGACTGCTATCATGTCTCCCCTGGTCCTTCTCTTCACTAGACTAGCCATGCCCAGTTCCTGTAACCGTTCTTCATATGTTTTAGTCTCCAGTCCCCTAATCATCTTGGTTGCTCTTCTCTGTACTTTTTCTAGAGTCTCAACTTTTATATTCTCTTTTATAATGTGTTGACCAAAACTGGATGCAGTACTCTAGGTGTGTACTGCTGATATATATAGAAGATATTCTATATAAGCAGGGAGTAAACCTCACATTCATTAGCACTGATGATGTTACTTAAATGGATAATGAAATGTCTGCAAGCAAACAACCAAACTCTAAAAGCACTAAGGACTCTACACTTCAACCCTAAACTACATATATTATCTTCTCTTCTATTCTACTGATGTTTGTGAGCATATTCCTCATGATTTATGACAAAATGAATATCCATAGTAAATGGATTCTCTGAGTATATTGAGTAGTCAGAGGTTTGCTGCTTCTACATGTCAAACTTTCAATTTAAATGGCATGAAATTTAAATGCCCAGGAATTTGCATGTACATTTTTAATGGAAACCAATTAGGTTTAGTGAACATCACCTCTCATGCCCCTGTCGGAATCTGATTCCAAGGGGAAGGCCAAGCAGCTGACAGGGAAACTGGGGAAGGGCAAAGTCCGGCTTGGCAGAGCAGGGAAAAGATAGAGCAAGGGAGAGAGAATTCAGAAGAAGACTCAGAACGTAATCAAAACGTAATCACCAAACCGGTAGTAACGCTGGTTGAATCCCACCCCTGGCTTATATTATACAGTAAACTCTTGATTTCCTGGATATGGGCTTTGCAGAGTTATTTGTTTGTTTATTTCCATTTCTACAGCTGCCCATCTCAATCCAATTGACTCTGAAGAGTGAACAATTTTGGATCAACCAAAATTACATGTGTTTACCATGCATAAAATCCCTTTGCTATTAAACTGAAATTTAGTTCTGATGAATCCAACTTCTCCTTAGTCCCTTAAATCAAGTTATATACAGAATGGATAATGTGTGTATCCTTGCAAAACTATTCTTAATCCCATCTTTCAATATCACCTGCAATTTCCCCCAAAGGTCTCGAACTATGTGTGTATGTGTGTGTGTGTGTGTGTATGTGTGTATATGTATATATACATACATACATACAGTATATACAATATATACAGTATGTACATATATACATACATACATATTATATATATATATATATATATATATATATATATATATATATATATATATATATATATATACATACACACACACACACACATACATACATACATACATATAATATATATATATATATATATATATATATATATATATATATATATATATATATATATATATATTTTTTGAGGTTCTCGCGGTATTTGTATGTGGATCTTTGGTTATTTGGTTTCTCCGCGTGATTCAAAGTATCTGAGCACGTTTGGGAGTCCCACTGCGCCATCTTCAGGCTGGTGCTTTCGGCTTAGTGCCAGTGCTTGCACCTGGCACTAAGCCCCAGCACCAGCTCGCGAAGGATGGCAGTGGGACCACGCTCAACGTGCCTAGATCACTGAATCTACGTGGGAGAAAACAAATAACCAAAAGATATATATATATATATATATATATATATATATATATATATATATATATATATATATATATATTATAGAAGCACAGAGCTGAAGACAGAAGCCTGAAGATGATGAATGAGACTTCATCGAAAGCCGTTGCCTAGATACTTCTGCAATCTTACGCGGAGAAAACCGAATAACCAAAGATCCACATACAAATACCTGCGAGAACCTCAGAAAACAAATATATATATGGATCTTTGGTTATTCGGGTTTTCTCCAGCGTAAGATTGAAATATCTAAGCAACGTTTGATGAAGTCTCATTCATCATCTTCAGGCTTGTGTCTTCCACTCTGTCTTCTCAAGTGATGTGAGCTTGCAGCTGCTTCTTCCTTTTAACTGCTAGTGGGGTGTGACTTGATTGGGTGGGGGCTTGGCTGTGTTCTGATTGGGTGGGGTGTGTTCTCATTGGTTGGGGGTTTGGCTGTGTTCTGATTGGTTGTGGGGTTGGCCATGTTAAACACAACATTAAAACAGCATTCTGCACAAACAGAAAAATATCCACCATCCTAAGAAACCCTAAAGACAAAAATCGAGTTAGAAAACCAAGGAGTATACGAAATCCCTTGCACCGCCTGCCCCACCACATACATTGGACAAACTAACAGAAGAATTGAAGAATATAAGAACTCAATCAAAAAAGAAGAACCGACCTCTTCCCTGGTCCAACACCTCAAAGCCACAGGACATGAGATTGACTTTAAAAATATCAGAACTATCGCCAAAACCGAACACTTCAACAACAGAATAATCAGAGAAGCCATAGAGATAGAAAAACGCCCACACAGCATGAATAAAAGAGATGACACCTCCCGCTTACCAGCCATTTGGAAACCCACCCTCATGAACAGACGAGTACCTAACATGATGAATGACACCAGACCCACACCCACGAGGGCCACACAAGATGCCACCACCACACTTCCACATAAAAAGCAGACTCACACCCACACAGAAGATGAGACACGACCACAGACCAGAAGCCGCACTGCAGCTGCATCACTACCCACTTCAAACCCCTCTGAGCCATACATTAAGCGAACTGACCCCCACCCCCACCAGCACGACCACAAACTCGAAGCCAAACAGCAAGATCACAGCTCACCAGCTCAAATCCCCCAGTAACTAAGACCAACCTGAGCACAACCAAGCCCCCACCTGAACAGAACACACCTCCAGCCAATCAGAACATGGCCAACCCCCAACCAATCAGAACACAGCCAAACCCCCAACCAATGAGAACACACCCCCACCCAATCAGAACACAGCCAAGCCCCCACCCAATCAAGTCACACCCCACTAGCAGTTAAAAGGAAGAAGCAGCTGCAAGTTCACATCACTCTGAGAAGCACAGAGTGGAAGACACAAGCCTGAAGATGATGAATGAGACTTCATCGAAACGTTGCCTAGATACTTCCAATCTTACGCGGAAGAAAACTCGAATAACCAAAGATCCACATACAAATACCCTTGAGAACCTCAGAAAACATATATATATATATATATATATATATATATATATATATATATATATATATATATATATATATATATATATATATATATATATATATATGGATCTTTGTTATTCGGGTTTTCTCCAGCGTAAGATTCAAAGTATCTAGGCAACGTTCGGCGAGGTCCCACTCGCCATCTTCAGGCTGGTGCTTTCGGCTTAGTGCCAGTGCAAGCAGTGTGTGACCGGAGCTGCCATCTCTATATATACAAGTGGTGGGGGATGGTGTGCTGGGCTGGTTGGCTGTGCTGCAGCCTCTTGATTGGTTGATGGAGTTGATGTTGGTATAATGGGCTGTGTAATGGCCTTTTGTTGTAGAGATATCCTGGATCTTGTGCTGTCATCTCCTGGGTCGTTAGCCTCTTGTGTTTTAACGGCTTGGGTAATGGGTTGTGTGATGGGCTTGTGAGTTCTTTTGTTGTGGTATCCTGGGTCTTGCGTTGTAATCTCCTGGGTCGTTTGTGTTTTGATCTCTTTTCGATTAGCCTTATGAACACATCTGACTACCAAACCAAGTTAACCAACCTACTCCTAGACCCCACATACAAACCCCTAAAGACAGACCCCACCACCTACCTAGAAAAAACCACCAGATCCAAAATAAAAGCCTCCCCATCAGTGAAGAAATCCAGCAAAGAATCATACCCAGAGAGAAATCATCCAGATGCCCTAAACTTTATGGTCTCCCAAGATACACAAAGAAGGAACTCCACTTAGACCAATAGTCAGCTCCATAGGCTCACCTCTACAAAACCTAGCCAAATTTCTCGCCAAACAACTACAGCCCTATGCAGAATCCATCAACTCACATGTAAGAAACTCATTCCAGTTCATCGAGATCATAAAGAAACAAAACTTACAACCCAGCGACCTACTAGTTAGCTTCGATGTCATATCCCTCTTCACCCAAGTGCCAATAAAAGAAGCCTTGACAGCCATCCAAAACAAATACAACCCCCAAGCACATCCTAGATCTGACCAACCACTGTCTATCCAATACATACTTCACCTACAATGGACAAAAATACAAACAAATAGAAGGAGCACCCATGGGATCACCCCTCTCACCTGTCATCGCAAACCTCTACATGGAACACTTTGAAACACAAGCTCTAGAAAAATATGATCACAAACCCAAACTCTGGCTCAGATACATAGATGACACCTTCATAATCTGGCCACACGGAAAGAAAAACTGAACAACTTCCTCACACACCTCAACAGCCTACACCCCAAAATACAATTCACCATGGAAACAGAAGCTAACAATCAACTTCCCTTCCTAGATGTCTTGGTATACAAAAAACCCAATGGCTCCCTAGGACACACCATCTACCAAAAGAAAACACATACAAACCGCTATCTACACGCACTCTCACCACCACCCAGCACAGATCAATTCCGTAGCTGAGACACTCATCTCCAGAACAAAATGCTTAGCTGATGAACAACACCTAAAAACCGAACTAAACACTCTCACCAACGTACTAACAGCCAATGGATTTCAAAGAAAGAAGATCACCCACCTAATCCAAAAAGAAACCCCAACCAAAATCCAAGACAGAGAACAAGAGAGCGCAAAGCCCTCCTCCCATATATAAAGGCACTACAGACAAAATCAGCAAGATCCTCCAAAAACACAACATTAAAACAGCATTCTGCACAAACAGAAAAATATCCACCATCCTAAGAAACCCTAAAGACAAAATCGAGTTAGAAAACCAAGGAGTATATGAAATCCCCTGCACTGCCTGCCTCACCACATACATTGGACAAACTAACAGAAGAATAAGTGCACGCTTTGAAGAACATAAGAACTCAATCAAAAAGAAGAACCAACCTCTTCCCTGGTCCAACACCTCAAAGCCACAGGACATGAGATTGACTTTAAAAATACCAGAACTATCGCCAAATGACCCAGGATATCACAGCACAAGACCAAGGATACCACAGCAATAAATCTCACAAGGTCATCACACAACCCATTACCCAAGCTGTTACTACACAGGAGGCTAATCGAAAAGAGATCAAAACACAAACGACCCAGGAGATTACAGCGCAAGACCCAGGATACCACAACAAAAGAACTCACAAGCCCATCACACAACCCATTACCCAAGCCGTTAAAACACAAGAGGCTAACGACCCAGGAGATGACAGCACAAGATCCAGGATATCTCTACAACAAAAGGCCATTACACAGCCCATTATACCAACATCAACTCCATCAACCAATCAATTGGCTGCAGCACAGCCAACCAGCCCAACACACCATCCCCCACCACTTGTATATATAGAGATGGCAGCTCCGGTCACACACTGCTTGCACTGGCACTAAGCCAAAGCACCAGCCTGAAGATGGCGAGTGGGACCTCGCCCGAAACGTTGCCTAGATACTTTGATATATATATATATATATATATATATATATATATATATATATATATATATATATATATATATATATATATATATATATATATATATATATATATATGGTGTTCGGCTTGGTTCGGGTATTTTCCCACGTCATTGTAGTTCTTTTAAAGTTGTAGCAACGTTTCGGCAGAATCTCATCTGCCATCATCAGGCTTCTGTATTGTGTCCGTCTGTGAGTCAGACTTTTACAGATGAGATTCTGCCGAAAAGTCGCTACAACTCTAAAAGCACAACCACAATGACGTGGGAAAACATATATATATGTGTTTTGCTATCACATTGAGAATTGTTTACTGGTGTAGGTTACAGGAATTGCATTTCAAGCCTAAGAAATAAGTCAACAGCAATAATATGACTATTCCCTTTTCTGTATTTACTTGGTATTATTTTAGCTCCAATGTTTTTTTTCCTTTTTATTAATTTATTACCCGTATTACAAATACAAAAATGTCAGCATATAAGTAAATATCAATGCTATGAACAGAAATGCTAAATATTATAAAATGAATTCTAATTCACATTCACCCACTTACACACATGCATGAGCCAAGACACCACACGGACACATACAACATCTTCCATTAAATCATTCATGCTGCAATACTCTCAGTTTAGGTTTGAAAGGTTTAAATTGTAAACATTGATATCATATCAGAATACATAATCGGTCCTGGCTCCCTGGTTTTGAGAAACTGCTTATATTTATTTACTTAACAATCACTTAACCTATGAGGACACAATCAACCAATGGAACAGTTTGCCCTCAGAAGTTGTGGGAGCGTTATCACTTGAGACTTTCAAGAAGAGATTGGACTGCCATTTGTCAGAAATGGTGTAGGGTCTCCTGCTTGGGCGGGGGGTTGGACTAGATGACCTACAAGGTCCCTTCCAACTCTGATTATCTGTAAGTGAATCCTGCTTCAAAAGACTTAAACCAAGTTAAAAAGACCATGATGGCTTCAGTGCTGTTGCTAAGGGAGCTGTAAGACTACATCAGAAATATTTAAGCAGATAAAATTCAACAAGTATTCCATCCGCTAAGGCAGGAATCATCCTGAATCCTATGTTCCTCTTTAAAAAGTTTTTTCTCAAGTTTTGATATGCACTTTATCAGAAATAGATTTTTGGGGAGAAGTGGGGAGAATGAATCTATTCCTCTCATCCTCTGTTCTAGGAACAGGTACAACCTATACACAGCTCAAAGGCCCTCTTAGTCATGGCTTTCACCTGTCTTCATTGAGCAATTGCAAGTCAATGAGGTTGGAGGACTTCCAGTTTGCACCCTGGGTCTATCTGGGACTTATATCACTTGCATCTGTCTTTCACATATATCCTGGCCGCCTTCTTTCTTATCTTAATTTCTCAAAATTACTAATGGCAAAAATAATTATTTTTACTTCACCTTGTAATATAATATTTGGCTGACAGTGTCTTGGAGATGGTACTCACCATAATTCACTTGGTGTTCGTCCCTGCATGTGGAAATGCAAGATGCCAGCGTATAAATAAATATCAATGCTTTAAACAGAAATGTTAAACATTAGAAAATGAGTTAGATAACATATTAGGTTAGCTTGTCTTAGTTAAAGTAATTGATCTGTAAAGTGATTTCTGGGTAGATTTCTCCCTTCTCATCCCACTCAGGAGTACCCTCATCTGCTAAAGGTCACTGCTCTCAGCTGCCATTAAGTTAAATGGTGCTAAAATACTTCTTTCTTGGCAATCGTGTGGCTGTTTTATGATCATATTAATTGGGACAACTCTTTCTCCCCCTGGCTTAGCATCATACATTGACCCAGGCATTTGAAACTACCGACAAAGATGCACTACCAGCAAAAATGCACTATAAGTGGTGTCCAGGAAAAGGAGAGAAATCAGCAATATATTTGTGTTTTACTTTTAATGAGCTTGATAGTTTGAGTCAGACTTCAGACCCACTAGCACAGGGGTGTCGAACTCGTGGCCCGCAGGCTAGATGTATCACGTGCTAGCCCCGCCCCCAGCCAGTTTAGCAAAGGGGGAAAAAGTCCCGATACATCATGTGACAATGCCATGATGACGCGAGTTTGACACCCCTGCACGAGCATATCATGTTACAACTAAATCCATTCATTTTTCCTGAATGTTTTTTCATCCTTCCAGACTAGCTTACGACCTATCCAAGTACTAGCCAGGTCTGATCATACTTATCTTTTTGAGGTCACTACATAGTTTGGAACCACTACCTCTGAGGCCTTGTGGCTCAGCAAGACACAAAACTCAGCCAAGAATGAGATAAACAGACAAGGGAATCACAGGGACAGGAACAAGTAAAGGTAGACGTGGGCAGCAGATAGGTGACTGAGTCAGGTGCAGAGTTGCACCTGTCTGTTGATATGCAACATTTCTGAAAGTAAGGCATCTTATCTGTGTGTGGTTACAATCTGATAAGTATGACAGATTGAAAGCAGTACTCATATTCTCTGCTAGGTTTATCTTAGGTTAATCTTTCTGTAAATTCTTAATATATCAGTAACACAGGTAAAAGCTAATATAAATGCCGTAGCTTCTGGAGTAGTGTTTGTAGTTGCACAAGCTCCAGCTTCTCAGGAAATAATAACAAATCCCTAAAACAAACAAACAAATTAATCGTAACTACCTTGTTATCACCTACAAAGCATTTGTTAAAATTTACAATGACAGAAATGGAAAAGTGAAGCAGAATTCAGATAAAATGCCTTTTCTGCATTTTGTATTTCTGCATTTCTTATAGTTTTTATTTCATGCCTTTCTTACCTCTCTAACTGACATTCCAAAAGGATGTTTCAATGAAACATGGATCAAAGTGATGTAGTTTTTCAAATATTAGAATAGCCATTCATTCTACTACTCCTGCATTGTTTTGTTTTATTTATTGGTGAGGGTGACTTCCCTTCCTCTCTCCCTTTTTCAAACTAAAAATTAAAGCAGGATGCCATATTGCATAAGGTCCATGGATAACGTTAGTCAGCATAATCAACTTTGGCAAAGCCAACCTGTTTGGAGGTGAATGCTTTAATTTCCTGTTTCCATTATCATTTCCCCAACAACAACAAAAGTTTGAGTTAGCAAACCTGCAGGAATATATTCTGTGGCTAAAAAGATCTGTGAATCATGGTTGCTACCTGTAAAGTTCTTTTTTTATATGCTACTAGCTCAATACCCATGCTTCGCTAGGAAACTGTGGTTGAATTTAGTTTTTGGGGAGGAATGGGTGTTGGTAGAAGTTACCATGAATGCCCTTTCTATCTATGTTGCGAGAGAGCCCAGGATGGATTGACTCCTTCCTATGACGTCAATTAGCTGAGTCTGTACTAAGATATAAAAGCCAGCCCCTGGGAGAGACCCCAGCTTTGGCGAAGATACTTGACAGACTGAAAGGTGTCTCTGAAAGCCCAAAATAAATACAGAAATATGTCTTACCCTCTCTGGACGAATCAAGGGAGGGGCTGGGCTCTCTCCCAATTCTGCCAATTTTGGAGCCGTAAAAGTCTTCTTGCTGCTACAGAAGATGCCATGGCCTTGGATGCAAATTTGGCGGAATTGAGAGTGGCATCCGCAGTGAATTCTGCCGCTGCAATAATCTTATTAAGGTCTTGGTGAGACCGAAGGTCAGAAGCAGGCAATCTATTCTGGAGTTGGCGCAGCCACCATATGGATGCCCTTGTGAAAAAGGCTGCTGCTGTTGAAGCCTGAACAGCCCAAGCAGCGGCCTGGTGATTGCGCTTGAGGGTCTGTTTATCATCCGGTTTCAGGATATCTTCTGGCTCCGTGGGAGTGCCAGAAGATGAGAATGAGGCCAGAACCGGAATGTCAACAGAAGGCACTGCCAGGGCATTGTCCAGAGCTGCGCTGATATTGTAGAAACGCTTATCAAGAGAAGATGGGTGAGGACCTGCCGAAGGAGAATGGGCGTTGGTTCTTACCTGACACGCCATTTCTCTTCGAGCTGCGAGGAGCATCCAGAAATGGGTGGTGCTTCAGTCTCTGCAGTTGTAGGCTGAGCTTAATTTTGAGGAACGCTCCTCCTTCCACCACGTGACTCCACCGTAGCATTCCCCAGTTTTGCGAAGACGACAGGAAACAAAAATTCGTGCTCTCATCCTAATAAACTAAAGGTTCATTGGCCGAAACAAGACCCCACCAGATGGTGAAAGATAAGGGTGGGGCTGGATGCTCCTCGCAGCTCGAAGAGAAATGGCATGTCAGCTAAGAACCAACGCCCATTCTCCTTAGAGCTGCTCAGAGCATCCAGAAGTGGGACATACCAAAGCTGGGCCTGTCCTACGGGAGGGGCGCCGTCTGGTCTGTAGTCCCTTCGGGTTCCCTAAGAACCCTCTGTAGAACCCTTCTACCAAAGGAAGCCTCGGCTGAGGCATACCTGTCAATCTTGTAATGCCTAATGAAGGGTGACGGGGAGGCCCACGTCGCTGCCCGGCAGATGTCGATTATTGGGGCCTGGGTAGCCCAGGCAGCTGAAGTTGCCGCACTCCTAGTGGAGTGAGCCATGATACCCCTGGGCACCTGAAGGGCCTGTGACTGGTATGCTTTGGCAATGGCCGCCCTTATCCAACGGCCTATGGTGGTTGGAGGAACCTTGAGCCTTGTGATTTAGGTTGGAAGGATATAAACAAGGCCTCAGACTTACGAAAGGTCTCAGTGCGTTTAATGTAAACCCGCAAGGCACGTCTGCCGTCCAGAGTGTGCCATTGCCTCTCCCTTTCCTGAGATGGCCTGGGGCAAAAATTAGGGAGGATAAGTTCCTGAGCCCTGTGGAAAACCGAATTGATTTTGGGCAAGAAGGAAGGGTCAAGCCGGAGGACCACTCAATCAGGATGGAATACACAAAGGTCTTTCCTAATGGACAGTGCAGCGATCTCTGATATCCTACGGGCTGATGTGATCGCTAAGAGGAAAACTACCTTGTATGATAGAAACTGAAGAGAAACCTCCCTTAAGGGTTCGAAGGGTGGTTTTGTGAGTGAGGTAAGGACCCTGTTGAGGTCCCAGGTTGGGTACCGGTGGAGGGTCGGAGGGTGTAAATTTGTGGCCCCCTTCAGAAAAGCCCGAATACGGGGATGGTGAGAGAGGGAACCGGCTTCTTTACAGGAGATAACTGTAGACAAGGCTGCTACCTGACATCTTAATGTATTGGGGGACAGCCCCTTGCTGAGACCCTCCTGCAGAAAGTCAAGGACTTGGGCAATAGAAGGGGCAGCTGGGTCGATATGAAGCCTGACACACCATTTACGGAAATGGACCAGGTGGCGTCGTAGATTCTTATAGTTGAGGACCGCCTGGCTGCTAGAATGGTGTCAATGACCCTGTTAGAGAGGTTCTCCCTCTTCAAACGTTCCCGCTCAACCTCCAGATGGCTAGTTGGAGCCATTGAGGGTCCGAGTGGAGAAGTGGACCTTGAGACAGGGAGATTCTGTCTGCTGGGATTCTCCAGGGAGGGACCACTGATAGGCTGCGGAGGTCCGCAAACCAGGGGCGTCGGGGCCAATAAGGTGCTACAAGAAGCAGTTCTGCCTTCTCGTGAAGTACCTTTTGAAGGACTATGGGCACCAGCGCCAGGGGGGAATGCATAAAGAAGTCCCGTGGGCCACGGGCACCGTAGGGCGCTGTGGTTCTCCGCCCCTGGGGATGGGAATCTTGAAAAAAACCTTGGAAGTTGGGCATTGAGGGGAGAGGCAAATAGGTTCGCTACTGGTAGACCGAAGATGGATGCCACCTCCCTGAACAGTGATGGGTGGAGACGCCACTCCGACGGATCTATGGTGGCCCTGCTCAACCAGTCTGCTTGGGTGTTTGATATACCCGAGATGTGATCTGCCCTGAGGGAAGGAGGTGGGACTCCGCCCACCGACAGAGACGCTCAGCCTCCCTCATCAAGCGTAATGATTGAGTGCCCCCCTGTTTGTTGATGTGTGCTTTGGCCGTGATATTGTCTGTGAGGATGAGGATGTGGTGGCCGCGTACCTGGGGAAGGAAGCTGCGGAGGGCCAGGTGGACGGCGTGAAGCTCCAACCAGTTTATGTTGCACAGTTTTTCTGTCGCTGACCATCTTCCCTGTGCTGTAAGGGACTGAAGGTGAGCGCCCCATCCGGACAGACTGGCGTCTGTGGTGAGGGTGAGTCTTGGGGGCTCCTTGAGGAGGCAGCCCTTGTTGATGGACGATTTGCTCCACCAAAGGAGGGACGTGAGCACCCTTGGTGGAACCCTGACCTTGAGTTTTGAATTGCTTGATCCAGTTCTTTGGTACGGGAGCAGGAACCACTGGAGGGATCTGGAGTGTAAACGGGCCCAGGGAATAATGGAAAGACATAATATCATTTTACCCAGTAATTGAGATAGTTCTAGAAGGGAAACCCTCTTAAGGCACCTGATGATTCTGACAGATTTTTGGATGCTGAGGATTCTCTCCAAAGATAGGAACACCTTCCCTTTCAAAGTGTCGATTACCGTCCCCAGGTGGGTTATCCTGGTGGAAGGGGATAATTGGCTTTTCTTCCAATTGATAAGGAACCCATGTTCCTGGAGAGTGGCTAGGGTAATCTGAGTATCCCCCACTGCTTGATCCCTAGAAGGGGATAGGATGAGGATGTCATCCAGGTAACAGTGGAGGCGCACAGGGAGGGTTCTGAGGTGGGCAGCTAGTGTGGCCAGGACCTTGGTAAAGGTTCTGGGGGCAGAGGCTAACCCAAATGGGAGAGCCACGTATTGAAAGTGGAGGTTATTGTAACAAAAATGCAGAAATTTGTAATGAGAAGGTCGGATTGGTATGTGAAGGTATGCCTCTGAGAGGTCAATAGATGACAACCAGTCCCCCTGTCTAACGCCCAGCAGGATGGATGGCAACGTGTGCATTTTGAACTTGCGATATACCAGATAGCGGTTTAATCGCTTTAAGTCCAGAATCGCTCTCCATCCCCCTGAATGCTTAGGGACCACGAATAAGTGGGAATAGAATCCCTGCCCTCGTTGAGACTGAGGGACGGGCTGGATGGCTTTTATGTCAAGTAGGTGCTGAATGGCTGAGTCCATGAGGCTGCGCTTAGTGCGGTTCTTGGAGAGAGGGCATGGCATGAAAAAGTTGGGGGGGGCAGATTGAAATTCGAGGGCAAGGCCAAACCTGATGGTGTCCCTAACCCAGGCGTCAGAAGTGGAGGCATCCCACTGGTTGGCGAAAGCCTTAAGGCGCCTGCCAATGGGAATTAGATCATGTGGCCTATCTGGAGCGCCTGAAGGGCCTGCTACCAGAGCCCCGAAAGGGCCTTTTGAAGCTACCGCCCCTTCTGTTTCTGTCAGAGGAGTCGGTCCTGTCCTGTGGCTGGTACCTGGGAGAGAAGGAGGCCTGGAAGAAGGGACGAAAGGGAGCTCTCTGAAAGGGCTGCAGGGATCTGGGCTCTGACTTCCAGGTGAGGGATGGAAGAATTTTTTTCTTATTCTGCCCTTCCACTAAAAAGGGATCCAAGGATGGTCCAAACAATTTATTTCCCACGAAATATGTCCTGATGAGCTCGGACATTGGAGATTGGGATATGCTGCTTAAGCTGGCGGAACCAGCGAATGGATGACCTGGTAAAGAAGAAGGCGGTCGTGGCCTATCTGATTGCCCAAGCATCTGACTGGTGAGCTCGGCGCAAGGCCAGCTCGGCCCGTTTCTCCTCCGGCCTCAAGGCCTCTAAGGGGTCGCTGAGGGTGGAGGAAGAGGCCAGACCTACGATGGGCTCATCAACCTCCGGAGTGCCCAATAAGTTGGAAAGTTCTGGATCCAGATTGAAAAACTTTTTATCGTGGGCCAACGGGGCAGGGGGGCTGCCGAAGAGGCCAACTGCTTGGACACCAGGTCAAGGAAGATGGGAGGAGTTGGGATGACTTTGGCTTCCACTACTGGCTGTTTGAAAATGGAGTCCTCTGGACCTTCCGGGACAAGAGGAGAGGGATCAGAGGGGTTCTGGGTCTTTAGCCCCAAGATATTTCTGGCCTTGAACAGGAGGGATTTGAATAATTGGGGCTTGAATAGCCCTGCAAAGGCGGGTTGGTCGGGAGTGAGACCCTCATCCTCGGACATCTCCGCCTCTGATGGATCCACGTCGGAAAGGGGTTCATTATATTGTAAAGACCCCAAGTCAAACTCCTCCTCCTCCTCCCTACATAGATCTAAGTCCCCTTCCGCCTCCTCCTCCTCCTCCCTTACTGAAGGGGAAACATCCCCCTGAGGGGGTACCTGATCCTAGAGCGGTTCCGATCTGAGTGGGAGGGATCTTACGGAATGAGATTCAGATTCGGGGGCCAGCGGATGTAGACCTGGCCTAACTATCTGCTGGAGTGCTTCCGCGATTTCTTGGCGGATAACCAACTCCATCCAGAATCTCAGTTGCTCCAGAACCTCTTGTATGAGTGGTTCCTCCTGGCATAGGCCGGCGGCTGTGGGTGTGAAGATAGCCTCTGGAGCCTGATGACCCTGAGAGGGTGAGCTGCGCCTGGATAGGGAGGAATAGACTAAAGGAGGGGGGGTGAGTAGAGGTAGAGGGAGCGGAAGGTGGTAGTACCGGAGGCACTGAGCCTGCCTGCCTGGTGCGTCTATCGATTTCTTTTTCCAGCGCCTTGTGGCGTCTTAAGGCGTCCCTCTGGGAGGCTTTGGAGGTATCCTTAGCCTGCCTGCGCAGATGGTGGGTTTTAGATTTGGCCTTTAAAGAAGGGCCTCTGGAAGGATTGCCTTCTGCCATTTCAAAGATAATTGAAGAAGATAAGGATCAATATGAGGCGGTTGGCACGCCTAGGGGTCGACCTACAACAAGGCCGGGAGCCCTGAGAAATTCTTTTACGCCCCCCCTTTTTACTTCTTCAATATTATTGTTATGAAAATTATTTCCTCTTTCTTTTCTTTTCTTTTCTTTTCTTTTTTTATGCAAAATAAAATATAAAGAAAAACGGGTCCAATCGACCAATGAACGCCAGAGGCCTTGGAGAGAAAGCTAGGCCTTTACCAACTGCCTTCCCAGGCGGGACTGGGCAGAAGTGGTGCTGTTATTGCCGCGCCAGCTGAGACAGGCTGCGGGAAAGCCAACAAGTAGAGTTAGGGAATTAGTCTCCAAAGCGAAAGGCTGGAGCAAGAAATTAAATTTGGCTCTGAGCAGGCCTACGGGTCCTGCTGCTTGAGCTGGAATCACACCGCAACGTTCGGATCGAGAGAAACAAAAAAACAAAATGGCGCCCGACCACGAGGTGGAGCTTAAAATGGCGGCCGCCTGCGATGTGGAAATATGGGGCCTCTCAGCAGCGGCAAGAAAAACCTCCCCAGGGACAATCCAAGGTCTTCAATAGAAGAGGACAGGAAGGGAAGAGGCAAACAACTCTTCCGGTAAGAGAAAAATGGCGTTCGGTGGGGTGGGGGAACAGAGCGAATCGAAACGAATTAAATCAAATTGCTAGAAGTGATCAGAAAAAAAGGAAAACAGCAGGGTTTAGGCAATTAAAGAAGGAATGGGGGGTAGTGTGGGGACACTGCTAGCCCTCCCCTTTGCCACCCACTGGGGCGAGAAAAACGCTTCCCAGGGGAAATTGGCAGTCCGGGACCAAATGCGCAGGGCTAAGAGGAATAAGGAAAAAAATACAACCTGAGAGGAGCAAAAACAATGAGTCAAACTAAGGATTTCTTGAAATGGCCAAGGAGAACTTTGAATCACTGCCTAGTCTTGCACGAGGCTGAGCATAAACTGGGGAACGCTACGGTGGAGTCACGTGGTGGAAGGAGGAGCATTCCTCAAAATTAAGCTCAGCCTACAACTGCAGAGACTGAAGCACCATCCACTTTTGGATGCTCCGAGCAGCTCTAAGGAGAAGCCCACTGTTCCTTGACCATGTCCAGGAACAAAATTGGAGAAGGCAAAACCTCTGAATGCACTACAGGCTTGGAGAAGAGCAAATCCCCTTGGCTAGAGGGATTTCCTTGTGGCTCGGGAGCCACTTCCTCTGGCGACAGCTTGGCAGTGACCAAGGCCTTGCTGAGTAATGGCCTGAAGAGAGTAGGTTTGAAGACCAATGCAGAGGACGTCTGCTGTGGGCAAGAATCCTCTTCCTCTGAAAGATTTTGGTCAAAAATCTCACCCTCTTCACACTCTGAATGAGAAGAGCAACTGCGTTCAGATGGTGAAGGCCTTCCTTCCTCATCAACCTCCTCCCATTCTGGTAGAGAAGAATGGACCCTGAGGTCCTGAGGCCTGTGTAAATCAGGATGATGAGGCAAGGAACTTATAGATTGAGAAGGGAGAAGGACCTGAACCCTTTCCAGAGGTTGAAGAATTTGCTTGAAGCCTTCAGCCGATCCCTGCCTAATGGCTAATGAGACAACATCTTGGATATTCCTTGGCCTATGCTCAAAGGTAGAGGCAGAAGGCAAAAGGCCCACTGCTGTGGGAGTGAAGGTGGCTTCAGGCCTAGATTGAGGAGAGGTTCGAGGCCTGGAGGGAGGGGGAGGAGCATAGGGCACAGAAGCCTGTTGGAAATAAGGCCCAGAACTGCTTAGATCCTGAGGATCTGATTGTACTGCAAGAGCCTCAGGAGACCAGGATGGAGGATGGAAAGGCTCATAGATAACTTCTCCTCTCCTGGGAGGGCTTGGTTGGGACCCACGAGTATTACCTGAAACATGCTGTAGTTGCGCTCCCTTCTGTTGAATAGTTCTGTTGAACTGCCTCTCTAGAGCTGCATCTCTGCGCTTCTCTGCCCTCAATTCAGCCTGAGTTGCCTTCTTAGGGGCTAGAGCCTTAGCTTTGATTTTAGCAGCCACCTCCCTCTGGACTGATTGGGTGCGTTGCCTACGTCTTTTTCTCTTATTGGGCTTAAGAGACTGTCCCACTGGGGGGGAAAGCTCTGCCTGAGCCTTATCTTGCTCCATTTGTAGAATAAAGGCTCTTGCGTTGGAAAGAAGCTGTTTAGAAATCTTTCTATTAAGCCCCTTAAGGGTATAAATGGCCCCCAGGCTTACAAAATGGCTGGTCACCTCGTGGTGAAAGGCTTGAATCCAACAGGGCCGCTGACTGCATGAAAACAGGCTCCAAGATTGAAGAATCACTCCTTAGGCTATACAGAGCCCCGAGCGAAGTCAGCAAGGGAAAAACGCAGCAACCAGCCACACGATCAGCTGGCTGGAGCTCTTATCAGTTTGCCGATCGTTTTTACGATCGCTCCAAACTGCAGGCATGGGGGAGGTCTGCAGACGCTGCCCAGCTTGCCTGAACAGAGCTCTGTAACGCTGCTCCCAACGTTGCAGGAGAGAGAGCCCTGCTCTCCTGGAAGAGCAGTTGCCCAGATCCCTGGGAGCTGCTTGAAGCGAGGAAAAAAGTACTGAAGATCGCTGGAGATTGCTATCTAACAGAACGCTTTCAGAGACACAGCTACTGACTGAAAGGAGCTGAGTCAAAAGCTGGGGTCTCTCCTGGGGGCTGGCTTTTATATCTTAGTACAGACTCAGCTATGACGTCATAGGAAGGAGTCAACCCATCCTGGGCTCTCGATGCAGCATGGAGGAGAAAATAAGGAGAAAAAATACTGCCTCTGCCTTCCAGTATTCATCAGTATTCATCTGGTTAGTGTCCTGTCAGCATGTGAGATAGTTGACAGCTGTTTGGAAACTGAAACAGCATTTGCTGTGTAAGTTAGAAGGAGACAGCAAGGAGCCTGGACGTGGCTTAACTGAACTGCAGTTGGAACAGAGTTCTTTTCAGGTGGGGAGGGTGAGTAGAACTCCTTAGCATCCGAGGGTGTTAATAATAACATAGGAATTACTAATGCTCTAATGGTAATTCCAATCATCCTTTCTTAGCGAGCACCTAGAAACCAAGAGGAACATATGTTCCAAATTTCAAGTTTGTAGGCTTTACAGTTCTGGAGACTTTGTGATGATGCGTGAGTGGCATTTCAGTACACTACACAATGTCACAAATTCTATATATTACTTAATAGTAATATGTTTATTATTTACTGTATATTGCTACAAACAATAGAAAAGTTCCAAACAATGCAGAATGAATACTGGTATACTTATAGAATTAGATTTATTCAATGTGTCAATGATAATACGATTTTTAAGAATATATGAATTCCGCTCATTAAATTGATTTATCATTTATCATATACACAGTTAAAAAAAAAAAAAAAGGACTCCCTGTATTGGAACTGTTGCTGCTCCATTTCTTTTTTAGTGCATGAGTATCACTGTGAAAGAAGACCTTTATGATAAAACAGTGATACAATATGAAATGGTACATAAATAAGTTTCATGGATTTGCTAACTATATTTAGAATTAAGATATTAATATTTATGGAGCAACTCATGCTTTTTCATTGCTGTTAATGAAGATATGGGCAGCCTTTTTTCCCCCTTTTACTCCACTTTTGTCTCTGGCCTCAAAATGGAGGCATCAGAATTTTAGAATCTAATTTATTTTGCAGAAGCTGCAATAAACTTTAGTAATGTGACCTTTTCTTTATTCCTTAGTTTACAATCTCATATAATGTTTTGTATGAGCAAGAGACCCTTGGAAGAGCCAATCAAAAACTGTAATATTACACACACTGACATTTTTTAAGCTATATCAACCTTTTTATTAACTTTACAAATCAGTACAGTTCTCTGGAGGAAGAAATGAAGTACATTGGAATAGGAATGCAATTTTATTAACTTATTATAAATGTATTTTCTGTAGCTGGGAGCGCACAACGCTTCAATATAAAGGATTTCATTGTAAGGGTATAAACAGAACCTTTGGAAACAGATATAATTTTCTATACTTATATCTTTGTTTTTATTATGAAAAATAGAATTGATATTACCTAACTAAGCATTAAAAGTGTTTCACAGATACAATTTCATGGACCATGATTGAAATACAGTAAAATATATTAGCTGAGGCAAGGAACTTAACCATTAGCAGAGGCTGAGTGCTGAGAGCATACCGATGTTATTCCAATACAGCAATAGCGCTTGGACTTACATACTACTTCATAGTGCTTTATAGCCCTCTCTAAACAGTTTACAGAGTCAGCATATTGCCCCCAACAATCTGGGTCTCTAAATATGTCATGAATAACATAAAAACATCTAAGAAATGTCCTTTTATTCCGGAAGTTTTACCTACCTTAGGGAAAAATAATTTCAAATAAGAGGGGAACTAAGAAAATATGGCATTCAGTTGGCATTAGGAGCTGCAAAATTATAGTACTATCAGGGGATTCCTTGGTGCATTGCCACCAACTAGACCCATTCTATACAAACATGGGATTATGATCCACTGAGCAGCCTACTGCAAGCATGGGATAAAGAGATAATCAATATAATCAATATATGTTGAGAAGAGGGAGTCAAGCTATTCTCCAAAGCACCTGAGGGCAGGACAAGAAGCAATGGGTGGAAACTAATCAAGGAGATAAGCAACCTAGAACTAAGGAGGAATTTCCTGACAGTTAGAATAATTCATTGGTGGAACAAGTTGCCTCCAGAAGTTGTGAATGCTTCAACACTGGAAGTTTTTAAGAAGAGATTGGGCAACCATTTGTCTGTAATAATATATGACTTCCTGTCTGAGCAGAGGAGTGGGCTAGACCTCTAAGGTCCCTTCCAACTCTGTTATTCTATTCTATTCTATTCTATTCTCCCTCCACCCCTTCTTTCTCCTCCTCCTTCTCTGCCTCCTCCTCCTCCTGCTCCTTCTCACCTTTCCTTCCTTTACTGTCCATTTAGAATAGAATAGAATGACAGAGTTGGAAGGGACCTTGGAGGTCTTCTAGTCCAACCCCCTGCCTAGGCAGGAAACCCTACACCACTTCAGACAAATGGCTATCCAATCTCTTCTTAAAAACATCCAGTGTTGGAGCATTTACAACTTCTGGAGGCAACTTGTTCCACTGATTAATTGTTCTAACTGTCCGGAAATGTCTCCTTAGCTCTAAGTCATTTCATTTAGAGAAATGAAAGAGTATGCTGCCTGATTAGTCAAGAGGGAAAAGAGAACATAAACAGGGAGTGTCATGAAAGAAAAATAGTGAAATAGCAACAGGCAGAGGAAAAAAGTAGTGGTATAATTCCCAGACATAAACCGTCAACACCCAGATAACATCAGTAATTATTGGTATAATTTTAATAACGCAATAATAAATCAATCTTGTCCAGAATTCCTTTACCTTCAGTACTGCTACTGTTCATCTTCCTGGTTTGGGATCAATATGAATCTCTGGAGTTAAATCTGCAAATCCATATGGAAAATATTGGGCTGTCAATATAACTCTGACTCTTTCACCATGAAAATGCACATTAGACAGAATACTCCAATTTAAAAATAGCCAATTAATCTTTGGGAGAGGGGGAAAAGTGAACCTCATAGATTATTAGAGTTGTTGTTCTTGGTCATACAGTAGGCCAAATGTTTAGATTGGGTTTGGAATTTTTATTCACCTATTGAATTCTTCCCAAACACATGGGATAGGCAGGATGCTGTCTGTTGATGTTAAAGGTTTCATCACAGGATGAAAGCTGTTCCAAATGAAGTTGCATTTTGCAATTGACCAATTTTGTCAATGTGTTCAAGTGGTGGGTATTATTATTAGTATTATTATTACTTTGCACCAATGTAGTTCTGATAATGCTGTTCAGTTTACCCGCAAGTATTTCTTAGTGTATATTCAGTTCATATATTTGTTATTTGACTATTTTATCCTGATACTATTGCAAATTATAAAGTTCTACCTTGATTATGATAGATGTTTTGGAAAAATCCTTTCAGCCAGCTGATCATTATTATAACAGTTTGAAAGAATTTGACATTAATTATTTATATCACCTGTGAAATAATGAGCTCAAATGTCCTGTTCTTGTAAATCAATAAAAAGTTGCTTTAAAGAATGTGAGAATAAGGTCTTTAGATGTTAAAATGAGGTGATTAGAACTGAAAATTTTGTTTCATGTATATTTCACAATCCAGAAAATGTTGAATAAGGATTTTTGAATAAAATTGTTGCAAGGTTATGGAATTAACATGGGAATTAACACCTATTTGGTTAGCTATTGTATATTCTTAGTATGATATCAATAAATGTGGGGTTTTTTTACATATGAAGGATAGCCAAATAAATTATTAACATCTCTGAAAGGATGTTATAGCTAATTTGAAGTAATAAGTTGCTGATCTGTATGACTTGCCAATATATTTTTTTTATCTTTTTCAACAAAAGAAGAAGCAATTTACTCAAAATTTTGCTTGTTTTTTTTTCCAGATACCATTTTCTAGGCTTTTTTTCCTTCAGGATGTTAACATAGTATCCCACACTTAACACAGTTCCAAGTTCAAAGCCTTTATTATTGTACGTCATGTATACAACGAAATTGGTTTAGCCTCTATTGGTGCAGTCCGTACAAGAATACAAGACAACATGAATAATATAAAGAATAAACCTCATACAAGTAGTTAGGAAAAAAACTAGCCATAAATGTCGATATGTATGTCATATTCTATGCAACAGTAACACAATAAGAAATATAGATTTAGATATAAATACTATAGGTTCAGATAATTTTTGTTGTTGCTATTTAGTTTGCAATCTTAAAGCAAATGTTAAAAACTTTTGGGGGGGAGCCTGCCCAATGAATAGAATTTGAATCAATGAGCTTGATTTACCTTTGGGTGAATTAATTTGTCATTCATGAGCTAATTTAATGCATTAAGACACAGATTATTTTTTTCTGACCTGTTCACAATATATGACCACCCAGATAGTTGAAGGACTTAAATTTCAGGAAATGATGTTGCCTTCAAATCAGGGATAGATTGTCTTGTTTAGACAGACAGCCTCATTCAATCTTTCGCAATGCATCAAGGCCCACAGTCTTTACAGTCTTCTCCACTGATGTGATTAAAATATTTCATCACTTCAACACAGAAATAATTACAATTGTTGGTTTTTGTTACACTGCCAATTATTACTGCTAATTATTCTTTATTCTATTATTATTAAATCATCAAACCAACATAAAAAACTGCAAATTTCAGTCCTCACAAAATTATCCCCATTTTTCATCCCCAGTAATCATTATGAAGTCACCATTATTTACTTAATCATGATCATTAACATTAGCAACACTTGCTTCAAAAAAATAAGGTAGTTTGGTGTACTTTCTGTGAAAATATTTACAGACCCCTCACATCCTGAACATAAACTTTCAACTCCTACCCTCAAAATGATGCTATAGAGCATTGCACACCAGAACAACTAAGAACAAGAACAGTTTTTTCCCAAATGCAAACAATTCCCTCAACACTGTCAAACTATTTGCTAAGTCTGCATTATTATTACTATTAATCCTCCCATCCTTCCTTCTCCTCCCATTTGGGATTGTATGACTGTAACTTTGTCACTTGTATCCTTACTATTTACATTGACTGTTTCCTAGTATGATTTGATTGCTTATTGTACCCTATGACTATTATTAAGTGTTGTACCTTATGATTCTTGACTCTTGACAAATGTATCTTTTCTTTTATGTACACTGAGAGCATTTGCACCAAGACAGATTCCTTGTGTGTCCAATCACACTTGGCCAATAAAGAATTCTATTCTGTTCTATTTTCCTCAGACAACTGCAACTAATATTGACCTGTATTAACTATATTTTCTGCTTGAGATCATAATGAAGAATCTGGCAGGATTTGTGTGCCTTTGTATTTTGGAAAAAATCAGGCAAATGGCTAAGACTAGAGTAAAGACAAAACCATTTTTTAAAATCTAGAAAATCATGAGAAAGTGAGCATGTAAATAATAATTCAAAACATCAAGATTTGAGAGATAATTCAAAATATCAAGATTTTTAAATCTTCCATATCATAGAAAAAGAAACTAGAAACAGAAGGCAAATTTCAGAGAGATTTTTTCTCCTGTATTTTGATCAGTACATTTTTTTAAATAAACTGTTGTTTGTCTATATGTGTGAGTGTGTATTTGTCTACAACAAATCTTACTTCCTTTATTCATACCAAAGCTCACTATCTAATTTATTCCCAAATGAGCACTGAATGCATTAAATGTAAACTGTATGATAGCTTCATACCTTACTTAAAATGAATAGGTACAGATATAATCACATTTCATTTCAAAATAGGGAGACTCTTTACAAAAGAATCAGGGCATTAAAAAGGGTTGAAATGAAAACCACACTTTTCCAGAAAAGGTCATATATCTTTGCAAAGCTTGGTAATTACTCAAGCCACAATAAGGTAGGTTCAGCAGCTAAAGGTGTTCCATTGATAAGGTACCAGATAGTTCCAGGAGACAGTACACTTAATTAGCAGGGACAAGGAATCTATTTGAGGCAAGGTATGTTTCATTAGGAAATCAGAAGAAAAAAGCACACACATTTTCCTTGCTGATGCCTCAAAAATGCTAGCACTAAGTGCAGAAAGCAGGAGGAGGGAAAGATTCAAAGAACATATTGACAAAGAAAGAGGGAGAAATTATATAGAAACAGGGATGCCATAAGCAGGGGGGACGAGCGGTCTGCCACCTCCAAGTGGTGTCCCCTGGATGCGCGGGTTCGTTAAACGCTGACCGTAACTGAGAGCAGACCCTCCGGGACGACAGGCCCACGCGACAGGCCGGCTGGAGTATTCAAATGCCGCATCAACATGGTGGAAACGTCCACTACAGAACACACGCCCAACATCGATCGCGTCAGGAACGAAGAAGTGCGTAGACGGTTCAACGTCGTGCCCATCCCCATGGTCATGAGGCAGTCCCGGCTACGATGGTTCAACCATGTGAGTCGCGCCAAGGAAGAATCCATCATCAAATCTGCGATGAAGGTGACTGTCGGAGGCGCGAGACCGCGTGGTAGACCTAAGCAACGCTGGATGGACACGATCAAGGCCGACCTAGAGATCGCGAAGGCAGACCTGACATACGTGGCAGACAGAGAGGCGTGGAAGCAATACTCAAGGACGTTAGCGGACCTCGCCAGAGCGCGAGACAAACGCTGAAGAAAAAGAAGAAGAAGAAGAAGGGATGCCATAAGCAGGGATGCAAATTGTGTGATGCACAAAGGCACCATGACTCCTGGGGCACCAAATGATGGAAACAGTAGTAGCCCAGTGCTACATTGTAGGGTACCTGGTTGGGGGAAGAAGCCTGCCCAGTTACTTACTCTGTCCATCTGACCAGAAACTGTAGAAGAAAAGGGAAAGCAAAACATTGGGAAGCTACAGTTGCCATTTGACACAATTACTATGTGACATGAATTGATGCTCTGCTGGAAAAGAACTTTTTGCACAAAGGTGCCTTACAGGGCAGCTGTGGTCCTATATATAAACATATATAAAGGAAAGAAAAAGAAAGAAAGAAAGAAAGAAAGAAAGAAAGAAAGAAAGAAAGAAAGAAAGAAAGAAAGAAAGAAAGAAAGAAAGAAAGAAAGGAGGGAGGGAGGGAGGGAGGGAGGGAGGGAGGGAGGGAGGGAGGGAGGGAGGGAGGGAGGGAGGGGAGGAAGGAAGGAAGGAAGGAAGGAAGGAAGGAAGGAAGGAAGGAAGGAAGGAAGGAAGGAAGGAAGGAAGGACATTAAACCAAAGCAAGTTAATTGTATGCTAAAGTGGGATGAGAACATAGCAAAAACAATTGAATAACTTTCTGGTTACAATTTTTATTGTGATATATTTAGCAGTTCCAGTGCTGCAGTGGCCTAGATTGAAACATAGTCTGAAGTACTGAGGCAAGTAGCAACAGCTGAGAGGTTTCATTATGAAATGAATAAAGCCTCATAGCCTGGTGGAAATTTCAAAAAATATTTTTTCTGCTTAAAAAAATATTGGTAAATATTTCATCAGGCACTGCATAAAAAGCTGATCAGTCCTTCACCAGATAGTAAATTTGCTGCAAGAAAATGTTGTGATGGCCAACAACTTGAAAACAGCTTGAAAAAGTAGAAAATTTAGAAACCAGCCTATCAGTGATTCTTAATTATGATGGTTATATGTTACCTCAGAGATAAGTATCAATATATTTTATTTATTTATTCATTTATTGTCTCCCTATGACTCTGGGTGACTCACAAGTAAAAATATTTTTAAAAAGAAACAATGAGAAACAAAATGAAGGAATAAAGATGACAAAATGACAAAAATGAACTGGAACAGAGAAAAGGATCCAAGGGGAGTTTACTCTCCCTTGCTAAATCCCTGAGTCGGGTCTTCATTGTTCTTCTGAACAACAGGGGAATGAGAGCCAGCCAGATATGTGGAAAACAACAATTCCAGAAGGCAGGTACTGCTACAGAGAAAGTATATTCCCAGGATCCCAATAGATGACATTGCTAACTGAAGCAACCTGGAATACACCAATTCCACAGCATCAAATTGCCCAGGCAGATACTGTAGGAAACTATAGGAATACTCAAGTAACCAGGTAGTATTCTATGCAGCGCTTTATAAATAACAATTAGTACAAACTGCAAGAAGCGCTTTATAAATAACAATTATACAGACTGCATCTTGCAAAGAGATATTACATGGATATACCTTTCCTATCACTGCCCATGCCGCTGCATTCTGGATGAGTTGAAGTTTCTGTATGGACTTCAAGGGCAGCCCCACATAGTACACATTGCAGCAGTCAAGCTGTGAAGTGACTGCGGTGTCTGAAAGACCTCCCCATGAAGGAAATGTTTCTGAATACCAGAACAATAAATAAAGAACAATAGAAATAATCTTTACTCAAGGGCTTCTCACTGATATCTAATTGGCTGCCCTGAATCTTGATCGACCTTCAGAGTGATCAAACCGATCCTTTCTAACATGTTTTTGTCCAAAGTCTGCTATATATTTAAGAGAAATTTCCCATTTTCTTTCTCTGGGGCACTAAACTTGTGACAATATCCATGTAATGAATACTTGAATGAATTTATGTGTTAATCCAGTGGTTCCCAAAGTGGGCGGTACTGCCCTCTGGGGGGGTGGGATGCCTTAGGGGGGTGCTAAGAGGCAAGGGGGCTGGCAGGGGGGTGCTAAGAGGTGGCAGAGGGTGTTTGAGGCACCAGCTCTGCAGGCTCACCCCATTGAGCCCCTTGCACCACTCCAGTGCAACAATCAATTGCATCCGTGAATCACCTAGGAGGAGGCAGAGGAAGGGGGGCTTTGACCATATGCCCAATATCAAGGATCTCGCTCAGCCAAGCCCACCCCTCTTTGTAGTTGACGTGCCTGACAGCAAGTTCACAGGCTGCCCCTCCCACCAGGGATCAGCCTCCCAAGCTGCCCCCTCCTCCCGGGACATTCACGTCGAAGAGGGCGGTGCTGTTCCCTCCTTCCTGGAGCCGGTACAGGGCAGGGTTGAGGAAGCCCAGGGCAGGCAGCAGCAGCACGTTGGGAAAGTAGAGCTTCCCAACATGCCACTGCCATCGAGAGGTGCCGCCCCAATGTGCCTGCAGTGGCAGCACGTTGGGAAGCGGGATCCTGGATGTTGGGCATGTGGTCAAAGCCCCTTCCTCTGCCTTCCTGTCTGTCTGTCTGTCTTTCTGTCTACCTACCTGCCTATCTACCAATATATCTATCTATCTAACCATCCATCCATCCATCCAAAAGGTCTGTCTGTCTACCTACTACCTCCCTACCTCCCTATCTATCCATACATCCATCTATCTATCTATCAATCTATCTACCTACCAACCAATATAGCTATCTATCTATCAATATATCTATCTATCATCTATCTATCTATCCATACATACATACATCAATCCATCTATCAATCTTCCTACCTACCTACCAATATATCTATCTATCCATCCATCCAGAGGTTCTGCCTGTCTGTCTGTCTGTCTGTCTGACTGACTGTCTGTCTGTCTGTCTTCCTGCCTGCCTGCCTGTCTGCCTACCTACTTACCTACCTATTTATCTATCCATACATTCATCTAAAAGATCTGCCTGCCTGCCTTTCTACCTACCTACCTAACTATCAATATATCTATCTACCTACCTACCTGTCTCTCTATCTATCTATCTATCCATCCATCCATCCATCCATTCATCCATGTTCAAGGCACCAGCCCTGCAGGCACATCGGGAAAGTAGAGCAAAGCTAGTCTGGGAGGGAGGGAGGGAGAAAGAGACAGAGAGAGAGAGACCTGATGCATCAGATTGAAATGAGGCCCAGTTTAGACTGAGGCACTTTTCCACATTGAAACATCGTTGGCTTCTATTAAAGGTTTTGTGGATGAAACATGGTCAAGACTATCAGGAAGCTCTCACATTTTGTTGAGGCTTTAAACAGGATCCATTGGACCAGACCTCCATCCTAAAAAATTACTTTTCCCCAATGTATTACAGTGCCAATTCTGAAGAAGGCAAAACCAAAATGTACTGGTAAATTACAAGCACACACACACAAACACACACGGGCACACACTCCCTTCTAACCCTGCTGGAGCAAGTGATTGGACTAGAATAGATATCTCATTATCTTTCTCCTCCCTCTCTCCCTCCTTCTTTATTTCTTTTTCTTTCTGTCCCTTCCTTCCAACCCTCCCCCCTCTTTCTTTGTCCCTTTTTTTCCCTTTTTGTCTTTCTTTTCTTCCTTCTCTCTTTCTCTCTTTCTTTTCTCTCTCTCTCTTTCCCTCTCTCAGGCTCACCCCATTGACTTGATGCACCGCTCCACTCGGACTTGTTTGGGCAGGTCCCTCCAGTGCAGCGGGCTCAATGGGGTGGGCCTGCGGGGCCAGCACCTAAAACGTGGCAGTGGCGGCACGTTTGAAAAGTAGAGCAAAGCCAGAGGTCAGTAATTTTTGCTGCAAAGAATCACAAAAGCTTCTGTGCTGTGCACAAGAAGGGATACATATGTCAATGCAATTCAGCAACATAAAATAAAGAAATACAAATAAAACAAATCAACAAGAATCGGCAAAGCTTCTCTGATTAGATTCTAGTAGTGAATAGAATCTAATCAGAGATGCTCTGCCAATTCTAGTCCAATGACCTGCTCCAGCAGGGTTAGAAGGGAGTGTGTGTATATGTGTGTGCATGGCTGTCAAAACTCCAAAAACAGGTCAAGTAGCTCTGGGGAGGTCAGTCATAAATTAGAACACTTGCTAAACAACCGGCCATTAAGTGAGGACCACTTGTATTTGGTTTGGCAGTCACCTGACCATGCCCACCCAGTCACATGACCACCAAACCACACCTACCCAGTCATGTGACCACCAAGCCATGCCCAGCCATCAAGCCACACCAGCCAGTCATGTGACCAGCAAGCCACGTCCACCCAGTCACATGACTAGCAAGCCACACCCACCCAGTCATGTGACCAGCAAGCCACACCCTCAAATTAGGCCATGCCCACAGAAATTTGAATCCCACCCCTGGGTGGGCGGCACTGAGGATGAGTTTGTAGCACCAAGGGGGCGGTGGACTGAAAAAGTTTGGGAACCACTGTGTTAATCCCTCTTCTTTCCTATGCTATTTAGCATAATGTTTCTAGATATATTTTTTTAAATCTCCCATGGGCAAAGGGAGAAAAGGGTAAAACGAAGTGAAAGGGTTTCAATGTTCTCTTGTTAGTAATTAAACAAGCTTTCTATAAAATGTGAACACCTGGAGCTCATATAAAGCATTTAGCTGAAAAGAAAAAAAATCACTCCAAAAATAAAACCTCAGAGATATCCAAGCAAGTTCTGGAAAACTATTTCTCAAGTACCAGTTTTCCAGGACAAATCTGAGCAGTCTATATTTACTCAGAATACCACTGAGTTTTGTGAGATTTTATCCCAGGTAAGCATTTATTAGATTGCAACCTCAAAAATGTTGCATATTACCTCTCTGTTCCTGATCTGTCTGCATTGAAGTGAAGGGATGAATACAATCTATGCTAAAGCAGGGGACTCCAACCGCATATAAGATGTCTTAAGATCTGCAGCTAAATATATAGAGATCAGTCACAACATGCTTGAAGGAGCAATCTCATTTCCACACACGAACGCATTCAGTGAAAAGAAAAGAACCACAATAAATAGGTAAAATTAAGCCCTGTACCTCCCTTTGGATTAAAGCTAGGTCCAAGGCACAGGTGAAATTAAAAAAAATTCCCTATCACTCTGTGGGCATGGCTTGGTATACTTGGTATAATAGTAATAGCAACCAGAGGCGATATTTTTACCGATTCAAATCATCCCTACCGCCTCTCTCAAGGTGGGCCAAGGTGGTTGAATTTCATCCCTGGTTCTGTGTGAACCAGATCAACATGGAAGATCATCAAAATCTGTTCTACCTCAGCACATGCAGAGGTGGTATTCAGCAGGTTTTGACCAGTTCTGCAGAACTGGTAGCAGAAATCTTGAGTAGTTCGGAGAATTGGCAAATACCACTTCTGACTGGAGATTTTACAGTATCCTTCCCCTGCCACGCCCACCAAGCCATGCCCACAGAACCAGTAGTACAAAAATTTGAATCCCACCACTGAGCAAATGTTAGGTAGCACAGGGACTATCTTATAATCAATGTTCACTACATCAGGTAAACATTCTCAACAGACAGGTTTCCCTGTCTGAAAAGGCAATAATGAGAACAAATGGTTTAATTCAGGATAATTTAATCACATTTTTATGTAGGTGAAGATAATTGATAATACTTGTTCTGTGTCTAAATATGCTGTGATCCAGAGGTGGTATTCAGCAGGTTCTGACCAGTTCTGGAGAACCGGTAATGGAAATTTTGAGTAGTTCGGAGAACCGGCAAACACCACCTCTGACTGGCCCCGCCCCCATCTATTCTCTGCCTCCCGAGTCCCAGCTAATTGGTTGGGTCTTCTTTTGTTGCCTTGCACAGGAGAATGAAGCTGGAAAGCAGGTTAGTGGGGTGGGGAGGGAATGCGATTTTGCAGTATCCTTCCCCTGTAGTGGGGTGGGAATGGAGATTTTACAGTATCCTTCCCCTGCCATGCCCACCAAGCCACGCCCACAGAACTGGTAATAAAACAAATTGAATCCCACCACTGCTATGATCTCACTATTTTGGGAAGAGAGATATACACCAGGATAAATATATAGGGGGGGGGGGGGGGGGGGGGGGGGGGGGGGGGGGGGGGGGGGGGGGGGGGGGGGGGGGGGGGGGGGGGGGGGGGGGGGGGGGGGGGGGGGGGGGGGGGGGGGGGGGGGGGGGGGGGGGGGGGGGGGGGGGGGGGGGGGGGGGGGGGGGGGGGGGGGGGGGGGGGGGGGGGGGGGGGGGGGGGGGGGGGGGGGGGGGGGGGGGGGGGGGGGGGGGGGGGGGGGGGGGGGGGGGGGGGGGGGGGGGGGGGGGGGGGGGGTTTTTGTGTTTTTTGTTTTTTTTTTTGTTTTTTTTTTTTTTTTTTTTTTTTTTTTTTGGTTTTTTTTTTTTTTTTTTGTTTTTTTTTTTTTTTTTTTTTTTTTTTTTTTGGTTTTGGGTTTTTTGTTTTTTTTTTTGTTGGTTTGGGTTTTTGGTTTGGTTGTTTTTTTTTTTTTTTGTTTGGTATAGTTGCATCTGAGAAAAGAAAGGGGGCGAACTTTGGCTGGTACTGTTTAAAAAGCTGCTGTAGGGCAAACAGATTCATTACTTAATATAGATTTAATTTAAGTAAATATTTTTGTGGCTTATTCTGATCATACCCGGAAATATACAATACCTAACTGAGTTGCTTGGGTCATTGGGGTTCTAAAATCAACATAGCATGCAGTGTTCTGTGCAAGTGAAAATTATTTCTTAATTATAGACAACTGATCATTTGTTCCTGTAGAAACGTTCTGTGCACATATAATTTATTGTGCTTTTTTCATGCAAGTCACTGATTAAAACTGAAAAATTAACCAACTATAGGATAGCATGACAATAGTACAGAATCAAAACAGTTTTACTATTAGCTTTTACTAATTATAGATTATGCTACACTTGTAGCATAATTCATAAATTAATAGAGTTCACTGAACTTTATGTGATATGCAGATGCATAATTATTTAACTTTAATCTTATCCACCATGAGCTATTCTGCTAGGGCATATATTAATTATCCAAATATATCTGTAGTAAAAATGCCATTAATTAAAGCAATAAAGAATTCAATTCCCACTTTTTTTTTTTTTAAAATCCTTAGTTCTTAGTACTATATTGTAAATCTGACTTGAAATTGGTAATTTCTCAAAGTGGGTTCTCCGAACTACTCAAGAGTTGATTTTTAAAATGTAAACATAAATGTGATTTAGAATTTTATTGCTAGCATAGAGCAAGAAATATGAAGAAAGTAAGCTATTTCAGAGATTTTACTTTAGCATACAAGGCCGAATTACCTTCTGGAACTTTAACTACTCTGAATTCCAAATGTATTGAATTCTCCATTCATCTGGGAAGGTGAACTGACAGCCTTGGGTAAACTATTATCTGTCAGACTAATTCACCTCATAGAAAACAGGAGAAATCCACCTAAATCCCTTTTAAATTCCTTTGAAGAAAGGGATGAATACCATAGGCAGTATGATGCAGAGAGGCAACAAGGTAAGTTATAGCTTTATTAGAGCAGATTTACTTTGAAAAAAAACTATTTAGAATGAAGTCTACCAGAGGGTTGGGGTTTTTTTTATTGCTTCAATAGAAGATAACCAGAATCTCATGTTATATCTAGGCTGTATCTATTTCAATTTCATGTATGTTAGTTGTTGGAACTACTGGAAGATATGAAACATTCTTTTTCACCATTGAAGATTTGTGTTTCATAAAATACATTGTTCTGGTCAATCATTTAATTGCTTCTGAATTTTTTTGTAATCCAATGGACATCCCTTTGCTAGAATTGTCGGCCAATAACTCCTTTGGGAACTTGTAAGGTCATTCATGTGTCATCAGAAATAATATCTAACCACATTGCCTTCAACTGGCCTCTTTATTGATTGCCTCTGATTTTTCCAAGCATTGGGGTTTTCTCGGTATATGTCTAAAAGTATTAAGTTTTCAGTTCATGAAGTGAAAGCCTACTCCAGTGAGCAGTATTTACTTCATCTGTGCATTGAATAATGGTTTCTTGCAGTCCAAGACATTTATTTATTACTTTTTATTTATTAAGAAAATGTATATGGCTGCCCAATTCATTCACAGTGACTCAGGGTGGCTTACAACCCTAGCAAAGTAAAACCCCAAATACAAAACTGAATAACCCTTCACATCCATGGTGACAATAGTTGAACAAACCACTTGACGAACTCTGAATGATCCGGAGGTTCCCAAGTCTGTTGGCTATGTCTTCAAAGCCTTTCAGAAGAATATCAAGGTGGCAACCCATCTTATCTCCCATGGGGAAGATTTCCACCTTGAGGGTCTTCTTGCTGACAGTAGATGGACCTCTTTAATAGAGGGGACCTGTAACATACCCTACCTACCATCTCTGATGGGTCAGGTAGATACAACTGGGAAAAATAGTCCTTCAAATAACCTTTTCTATTTGTTTTGTTTTCGCATTTGTATTACTTTTCCATTTTCTTCTTTTCTTCAATTCAAAATTTGTGTTGTTTTGGGGGGGTATTTTTTTTTTTTTTTTTTTTTTTTTTTTTTTTTTGGATATTGGGTTTTGGGTTTTGGGTTGGGGGAAGGGGGGGGGGGGGGAAAAATAAAAAAAAAAAAGAAAAAAAGGGACAGGGGGGGGGGGGGGGGGTAGTTGGGTTATTGTGTTTTTTCCTTTTTTTTTACTTCTTGGTGGGGGGGAGGGGTTAGGGTGATTGTTATAGTTTTTTTTTTTGTGGTGTGTTGGTTTCTGTTGAAGACTTCTGTTAATAAAAATTAAAAAAAAAAGAAAAATCTAACTCTCCCATTTTTTTTCTTGCTTATTGTGTCCTTTTAGAAATATGGACAAGTTAATCAAAATTAGTCAGTGGAGAATATTAAAACTGAAACATCTTAATGAGGTCACAGGTGAAAAATCATTCATCATAAAGCGCAAATTAGAAGAAAAAGAGACTGGTGTGATTCATGTCCCAGGTTTAGTAAAATTAATTCTATTAAATGATTTACTCATTTTGAAAAAGTCAATAAAAGTTAAATTGGAAAAACTCTGACCTTTTGTGGCTGTAATTTTAAAGTTTCACCTTGTTCAAAGTAGGGAATACAGTTAATGTAGAACTCAGTTTAGCTAAAAAAAAAATTGGTTTTCCCCCTCATATTGTAATCCAAATATAGAATTTTGTCTCATGATACAACAATAGTGCATTAACATTCAACGTTTCTTGAAAGTCATGTCTAATTGACAATTTAAAAGTCAGCTAAATAATAACAAATGGTTGTACTTTTGCTTAACAATTTCATTGGTTCATCATCATCTTCACTCATGGAAAATTGACCATTAAGATGACACAAAAGGTCAGAGCAATAGAACCAACGTATTTATTGATGGTCTCATTATGTTTTAGAGTGAGATGTATTTGAAGGAAACGAAGATTGCAAAAAAACAAAACAAAACTCATGTCATTATATACAGGCTAATAAAACAACAACAATTATCTGCTATTTACAAAAATATACAAATATAATAACTTCACTGGTTCTATAATTAATGGAACTCAGTCTTATTTTGGGGGATTAGAATTATCCAATATCACAGAATATTAAATTAGAAGAGATAGAGGGAAGTATTCTAGTTAGGAAGAAACTGAAGGAATGTTACCGTCTATTTACAATACAGATTATCTAACTGAAGGCTGTTACTTAATGAGGAACATGGAGCTATCAGCTAAATTAGCAACCACAATCAACTTCCCATCTTCCCTTTATATTTTATGCATTGTGTTGTTCTGAGTCCAGCCAGGAGCTGTTGCTTATAAAGAACATCAACAAGAAAATGAACAAAGAATAATGACAGGAAAAGACATGTAGAATAATGACTTTACTAACAAAAAAACACCACCTTTGCTCAGCTCAAAGGTTTTGTTTGTATCCCACTTCTTGATTTAAAAATAAGATTATAAGGAGACAAAGAAAAGCTGGAGAAATCTATAAGCAATCCAATAGCTACAAATTTAATAACAATACAATTTAACAGAACAGCAGACTAGCATAAAGGATTGAGAAAATAAAAATTCTTTTCCGCATAGTTTAATAGCAAATATTTCCAGAAAGAGAATTCCAGAATGAAGTAAACTTATTTCCAATAATTTCTCATGGCTAGAAATTAAAATACTAAATGAATATTTTTAACCTAGGGATTTTATGTAAAAGAACAGATCCATTCACAAATTGGCAGTAAGACACTGACAGCAAAATCCAGCTGACCTTACCTACCAACTTTGGCCATCATAAAAGGGAAGAAGAACAAAATGGAGATGAGAGGAGCAAAATGGAAGTACTGTAGTGTTTCTTCCCTGTGCCTGAAATAGTAGGATATTCATAAATTCCTAGAACCAATACATTGAAAAACAATAACAGTACATGCCTGAATTCAGTAAGGCTGATGTTAGCAAATGGCCATTTGAATCATGCAAATGCTATTCTCGTTATATAAAGAAAAATTGGAGAAACAGCACACTTGGTTTACTTACTTCCTCGTGACATAATGTTATTTTGATGATATATCACTAAATGCCGGGGCTGTTTTGTGAAAACAGAATATCATATTTTAGAATATTTCATAAGCTGCAATATATCACAATTCATATAATATTGGCTTCTGAACAATAAGAATATTAGAAGAAAGTTGGCCCTATTTATGTGTTCCCATTAAGATGCAGTCCAAATATTAATCTTCAGAACTCCCCAAAGCAATCATTCATATTAATATGGGTAAAATAAATGGTAGTCTGAAGAAATCCATGTGAGCAAAAGGAGGTGCTATGTCGTTTCCTTTAGCACTTTATTTGCTATTATTGATCATTATGGATGATCTGATGGATGGAAACTTATCAAAGAGAGATCCAATGTAGAACTAAGGAGAAATTTCCTGACAGCAAGAACAATAATCAGTGGAACAGCTCGCCTCCAGAAAATGTAGGTACTCCATCACTGGAGGTTTTCAAGAAGAGATTGGGCAGCCATTTGTCCAGAATAGTATAGAGTCTCCTGCTTCAGTAGGCAGTTAGACGAGAAGACCTCCAAGGTCCCTTCCAACTCTGTTGTTCTATATTCCATTATCATTAAATAAGGTGACCACCAACTAATATGAATCTCAATAATTCAGATTAGGAATTATAAAAAACATCTTCGAAAATATGTTTCATGATAAAAACTAGAAAATGCTCATGCCAAAGGAATTCTTGTTTGATGATGAAAGCTAAACCCATCTAAAAACTGCATACATACATCACACTGCATATGTATGTAATTCCATTTGTTCCTAGATATCTGTGAGTGATTGGTTTATAAAAACCAATCCATGAGAAACTATATCCGCTTGATTGATGACATACACCATATCCATGGTGAAAACCAGGCACTTCCATTTTCATTTCCACTGACAGTACAGAAACATGCATTTCAGCCAAATATTCAAGTTTAGAAATAATTCTTATACAGAATGCAGCTGACAAGTACAAAAAATGAGACTGATTATAGAATCCTATGCTGGTTTACTCAGAAGTGAATGAAATTAAATCCAGTGACTCTTACTCCAAAATAATGCTGCAGACTTATAGCCTAAAGTCCTGCAGTTAAAAATCCTGCCCACTCAGAACTATCACTAAAAATTGCTTTAGGATCTGACTTACAAGATGAAATCATATCACTGAAAAAATGGCATTTTTCAGAGAGAGAAAATGTTTTCTTTTTGAAGTATAATGCCACATTGAATCAAATATAAATATGTGGGAATCATGATAAGCCTATGATGAGCCATGTGCTGCTCACCTACCCTATATTGGCATGTGTCTATACACGTGTCTCTTTGTGTGCAAGAAGCAGCATTCAACAGTTTGCATTAACATCAGAAAAAAGAGCAAGATTTTTAATTGTCTCTAATTAAAATGGCCAATCTCAGTCTTCCATTTCAAGGAAAATTATCTAGCGTCTCTCCCCATTATATAATTTTATTCAGCAATCCTATACACTTTATTTTTGTCATGGTCCTTAAAACACCTTTCTCCAGCTACAAATTATACATGGCTAAAACAGTTATAAACATTCATTCCCAGTAATATATGACGTTGCCCTTACACAACTATAACGTAGTATTACTCACAAGTTATTACAGAATAGATTGATTATTTGCACATCATTCAGGTCTAGTTTGTAGAAGCAGATTCTACAGAACCATCAAAATAGGTGATGATTTGGCTAAAAGGGAAACTGTTCCAATAGACTACTATAGTCTTTGGTGTCTCTAAGCTTGGCTGTCTGCTTGCAGACTTTTCATTACCTGATTAGGTAACATCATCAGTGCTAGTAGCTATAAGACCTGCATCTCCAGTAATACTGCAGGGCAAGCTATTATTTATCAACAGATATGAAATGAAATGTCGGCAAACAAACCACCAAGCTCAGAGAGCACCAAGGACTCGCAAGTTCAACCTGAGCTATATATTCTATTCTATTAAAGGGGGAAACCTCAGGTATGGACATTTGTGTAGCAATGATTGTGTAGCAAAGGAAACCTCAGGTGTGGACATTTGTGTAGCAATGATTAACCTTGTGTTTAGAAAGACCATCGTACAAATATTATTGCAATAAAGTGCTGAGTCTCTTAATTTGACTTTTCTATGAAACAGAGTTTTTAATTTTCTGCCTGAATAGTTCATTTCCTGGTAATAGAAGAGGGATGGACTTTGAATGCTCACCAACTTTCAAATAATCACAGAAGTAGAACTTTGCAACATAGTATTGCATTAAACCCCAGACATATTACTGGAGTTTTTGCTAAATGGGTATGAAAAACAAGTATTAGCAATGAAGAGAGGAGTCCCTTTGCTAATTTGGACTTGTTTTCAAATGTTAATCTTTTCTTCTTTCTTTTCTGTCAAATGAAATGGAATCATGGACTCAGAAAAGAGATCCTCCATGGATTCGTAAGTTATTAAAATGTGGGAAGGAGATAATAGGAATAGATTATCTATTCTTTTAGTGAAGTTACCCAAAAAGCTATTCTTTTCTGCTAGTTCCTGAACGAGATGGATTAAGCGAGAGCCAGGAATTGCAGAAACCGTCACATTATTTGGGAAAGTTAAAATTATAAAACTACATCAAGCTGAGGAAACTTTTGCAATCTTGTTGTCAAGTGCAGGAAATCAAGGCTCCAGGCAGTTCAAGTGAATATATAGTGTTGTTATTGTTGTTGTTGTTGTTGTTGTTAGTCATGAAGTTTGTCCAACCCATCGCAACCCCATGGACAACATTCCTGCAGGCCTTTCTGTCCTCTACCATCCCCCAGAGTCCATTTAAGTTCATGCTGACTGCTTCAGTGACTCCATCCAGCCACCTCATTCTCTGTCGTCCCCTTCTTTCTTTGCCCTCAATCTTTCCCAGAATTAGGCTCTTCTCCAGTGAGTCCTTCCTTCTCATTAGGTGGCCAAAGTAGTTGAGTTTCATCTTCAGGATCTGGCCTTCTAAAAAGCAGTCAGGGTTGATCTCCTCTAGGACTGACCCGTTTGATTACCTTGCAATCCAAAGAACTCACAGGAGTCTTCTCCAGCACCATAGTGCAAAGGCCTCAATTCTTCCTTATGGTCCAGTTTTCACAGCCATATATTGCAACTGGGAAAACCATAGCCTTGATTATACGCACTATTGTTAGCAGGATAATGTCTCTGCTTTTTAATATGCTGTCTAAATTTGCCATAGCTTTCCTCCCAGGAGCAAGCGTCTTTTAATTTCTTGGCTGTAGTCCCCATCTGCACTGATCTTGGAGCCCAGGATGGAGTCTGCTTTCGACTTCTTTGGTCGTCGGCCAGCACTCTGCGCCGTATATGGCCACGGGGCGCACCACAGAGTTATAGATTTTCGCCTTCAGGCGCATCGGCATCTTCTTGTCACAGAGGACGCCCGTGATGGACTTCCATTTGCCCCACGCAGCGTTGATCCTGGCTGCCACCTCAGTTTGTAGTAGGCCTTCTTCCCCAAGAGTAGTTCCCAGGTACTTGAAGGTGGAGGCGCGGTAGCTCCTGCCCGTTCACGTGGATGGAGCCTGTCGTTTCGTTGTCAGTGGTCAGGTATTCGGACTTCTTTAGGTTCAACCGGGCCCGAACTGCTCGAGGCGGTCGTGCCACTGTTGGACTAGGTGCTCGAGTTCAGCCTTGCGCAGGTTGGCCAGGAACACATCATCGGCGTAGAGCAGCGTCCATGGGGCGGGCGTGTGTAGGTCGTGTGTAATTGTGTCCATCACCAGAATGAACAGCAGTGGTGAGAGAGCAGAGCCCTGGTGTACGCCGACGGTGATATTGAACTCCTCTGATATCCCAGCTGCCGCTTTTACACGGCTTTTGTGACATCTGTATAGGAGTTGGACCCATTGTACGAGTAGCTCGGGCACGCCGTGATCTCGCAGTGCGTACCAGATGAGATCGTGCGGGACTCGGTTGAAGGCCTTTTCCAAGTCCAAGAAGGCGGTGTGGGCGGGATTTTCTTCTCTCTGTGAGCCTCCATCAGCATCCGCACACCGAAGATGGCATCGGTGGTGCCGCAGTTCTTGATGAATCCGGCCTGGTTGACGCTGATGTCGACGATGTCCCGAATGCGCTTATCGAGGACGCCTTCGAAGATCTTCATAGTGTGTGACAGTAACCTGACCGGTCTGTAGTTGGAGCAGCCCGCTGGGCTGCCCATACCCTTCCAGATCGGAACAGTGGTGCTGCGGTACCAGTCGTGTGGCACTATTCCCGTGGAGACGATGTTGTTGAACAGCTCGCACAGCCACAATGCCGAGCCCGGTAGTGCCTTTTTCCAGAAGTCGGCAGGGATGTCGTCTGGTCCTGTTGCCTTACCGTTTTTCATGGCCTTGATGGCGTTGGTGACCTGGCGTCGGTGACCGGGCAGAACATAATCCAATGACAATTAAATGGAAAGGACAAAGAAGAAGATCTAGATGGACGTTAAACAATACTATTTTAAAGGAAAAAGACTTCACACAGAGGATGGAGAAAGAACTGGCTTTTTTCTTTAAAGAAGATTAAAAAAAGAAGACACATCAACGCAGAATGTATGGGATACAATGAAGGCATATGCCAGAGGCTTGATAATAGACTATACAAGGAAAAGAAATATCTCGAAAAGACTAGCCTCTAAGACATTAGAGGATGAGTATAAAGAACTTGAAAAAGAGTTACAGAAAATGCCACAGAAAAAGGACATTAACTTAAAAATGGATATAATTAAACATAAAATGGGATTAATGGAAAAAGAAGAATTAGCACAGAAAACCAGAGGCATGAAACAGAACTATTTTGAATATGCAAATAAACCAGGTAGATGGTTAGCATATAAACTGAGAAAGGAGAAAGAATCAAGGAAAATATTGCAATTAATAGATGATCAAGGCCAAGTTTGCTATGGAAGTAAAGAGAAGAAGGAAATTATATGTGACTATTACGGGAAACTATATACACAAGAGAATATTGATGATGAAAGAGTTAAACAGTACTTACAGAATGCTAACCTACCCCAGATACCTAAAGAGATTGAAATAATGTTAGAAAGTAATATAATGATGATGGAGTTAACTGAAGCACTTAAGAAGCAAAACAATGGAAAGGTACCAGGCCCAGATGGACTTCCGGCGGAATTTTATAAAACACTACAAGAATCGTTGAATCTTCCATTGCTAGAAGTTATGAATGAAGTTATGTTAAAGAAGAAGATACCTAAATCATGATCAGAAGCTTATATTACACTTATCCCAAAAAAGGAGGCCAACCCATTACAAATAAAGAATTACAGATCTATTTCCCTACTAAATGCAGATTATAAAATGTTTGCTTCAATATTGGCAGAAAGACTTTAAAAAATACCTAAATAATTTTATTCAATCTGACCCAAATGGATTTCTGCCAAAGAGACAAATTAAAGACAATATGAGAGTAATCTTGGACACTTTGGAATACTACGAGGCACACCCTGAAAAACAAATGGCTTTGGTGTTCTTAGATGCACAGAAGGCATTTGACAATGTGAATTGGCGATTCATGTTATTACAGCTGGAACAGATGGGTTTTGGTAAAAAATTCATCCAAGCAATAGAAGCTATATATCATAAGTAAACAGCAAAGGTAATGATAGAGGGAGAATTAACGGACTCTATTGATATAAGAAAAGGAACAAGACAAGGGTGCCCACTGTCACCTTTGTTGTTTGTGTTAACCTTGGAAGTGCTAAACAGAAATATTAGAGAAGAAAAGGGCATAAAAGGGATGGAAATTAAAAAAGAAGAATTCAAATTGCAAGCATTTGCAGATGATCTGGTTTTCATCTTAGAAGACCCACTAAAAACAGCATTAAAATTGATAGAAAAGATAGAGGTATACAGGAAGGTGGCTGGTTTGAAAATAAATAAAGACAAAACAAAGATTTTGAGAAAGAATATGTTATCAAGGCAAAAGGAAAAACTGGCGGATGTATTGAAAATCCAGGTCACGAATAAAAGAGAATAACTATATTAAAGAGAATAACTATATTAAAAGAGAATAACTATATTAAACTCAAGCAGCAGATAGTGCTAGATTTGGCGAAATGGGAAAATTTACAACTGTCATTAATAGGGAGAATATCAACAATCAAGATGGATATATTACCCAGAATTTTATATTTGTTCCAAACAATTCCAGTTAGGCTTGGAAAAGATTATTTTGAAGATTTAAATAAAATTGTGTTGAAATATATATGACAAGGTAAGAAAGCGAGAATAAAATTAAAACTTTTGCAAGATGTTAGAATAAAAGGAGGATTTGGTTTGCCTAATTGGGAGCTGTACTACCAAGCTACAAATTTGTTGTGGGTTAAGGAATGGATAACATTAAGAAATGCTAGATTGTTGACATTAGAACAGGGGTGGGCAAACTTTTTGGCTCGGGGGCCGCATTGACTTTTAAAATTTGACAGACGGGCCGGGTCAGCACAAGATTTTTGGGAATCGCCCCCCACCCTTTCCCCCCTTCTCCTCCTTCCCCTCCCTCGGAGGCCCCCTGAGTCAGGAGCTACCACCGGCGCGGCTCCAGTCCCGCGTTGCCTCGGGAAGGGAAAAGCAAAAAGGAAGAGCCGTGGCGGTGCTTTGCAATGGCAGCAGCGGCACCGGAGGCTCAGGCTCAGCGGCTCCTGGTTTTGCCTTTTCCATCCCAAGGCAACGCGGGACTGGAGCCGCACGGAGCTGCGCCGGCGGTAGCAACTCCTGACAGCCCCAGCCGGACACCTGAGCGGAGGCTGGGCGGAACTGCCTGTTGCTGCTGCCAGAGCACCGCTGGGTCGCCTCCTTCAAGCAGCCCGCCCGCCTGCCCGCCGGGCTTCCCCTCTGCCGCGCGGCTTGGGGCCAGGCACGAACACCCGCGAGTTAAAAGGAAGCCGAAAGTTGCTGGGAAGTTGCTCGGGTTTCCAGGGCTTCCAGGCTTAAATTTTGCACAGGCAAAGTTTGCAGGCGGGAGTGTCTTCCCGCCGAGGAGCGGGGAAGGTTCCGCCCAGTGGGCGGGCGGGCAGGCTGCTTGGAGGAGGCAACCTGGCGGTGCTCCAGGTTTCCCCTCCGCCCGCACGGCTCGGGGCCAGGCGTGAGCACCCGCGAGGAAAAAGGAAGCCGCAAGTTGCTGGGAAGTTGCTCGGGTGCTGGGAGCAGGCTTTTAAAGTGCTGCCCGAGCAGGACCGCCGAGCCGGGAAATGGGGCACCAAGGCAGGGCAAGGCTCCACCAGCAGCGGCCTAGCTTTAGGTGGCTCCAAGCAGCCTGCTCCAAGCAGCCCGCCCGCCCGCCCGCCGGGCGGAACCCTTCCCGCTCCTCGGTGGGAAGACGCTCCAGCCTGCAAACTTTGCCTTTGCAAAGTTTAAGCCTGAAGCCCCGGAAAAAAGGGGGATTGGCGGGGACTCACCTTCGGAGAGGTCGCACTCGAAGGTGATTTCGAACTCCCAGCCGAGGCCTTTGCAAAGTTCTTTTCTTTCCTACCCCGAGAGCGCTCCTGCAGCTTTGGGGCCACGGCAACAGCAATTTTTTTTCAGGGGTGGGCCGGATTGGACAGACCAACGGGCCGGATGTGGCCCACGGGCTGTAGTTTGCCCACCCCTGCATTAGAACGACATGATCTGTTGTTGGGGTGGCATGCTTTTTATGGTATAAAGGAACTAAAACACAGGGGTATTTTAGAAGACATTATATACAGGAGTCTCTGTGGTTAAACTTGGAGAAGACTAAAAGGCAATGTTATTTGAAAAGTCTGGCTATCGACTATTGAAGCATTTTCCTATCCTATAATATACAAAAAGGAACAAACAGTTAGTTATGGTGAAATATTGAATGAAAAGGATAAACTTAAATCTATGCAAAAATTAGAGGAAAAAGGTATAAATATGAATTGGTTTTCATATGCACAAATAAATTCAAGGTATGATAAAGATTCTAAAACAGAAGGTTTCTATGCTAAATTGACTGATTTAGATAAGATTTTGACAGGTACTGATGAAAAGGTGATTAAAAAATTGTATGGATATTTATTAGAAATTAAACTAGAAGAAGAACAAGTTAAAGAAACAATGATTGCTTGGGGGAAGAATTTTGGATATGGGATTGATCTAGAAAAAAGGCAAAAATTGTGGTCTCAAAATTATAAAATGACAATGTCAACAGCATATAAAGAAAATTTGTATAAGATGTTTTACAGGTGGCATTTCCCCCCAACAAGAATAGCAAGAATGTTCAAGAACGAATCTGCAAAATATTGGAAATGTCATCAGACACCTGGCTCATATTACCATATGTGGTGGACTTGTGCGGATGCCAAAAAATATTGGACTAAAATCCACACATGGTTGGAAAAAATGACAAAAAAGCATATAGACTTGAAACCAGAGATATTCTTATTGGGAATTTTACCTGAAATATATAGTAAAGAATTGAAATATTTGATTGTAAATGTATTAACAGCGGTTAGAATTGTTATTTGCCAAAAATTGGAAAAATGAGAAAATACCATCACAGGAGGAAATTATTAAGAAAATATTGGAATGTGCTGAAATGAGTAGATTGACATTTGAAATCAGAGAACAAGATGATAAACAATTTTATAAAATTTGGGATCTATTCTATCAATGGTTAGACAATAAAACATGGTGATGAAATATGTAGATTTTTACAACATAATGAATATATAAAGATGTATTTTTTATTATATCTACAAAATGATTGTAGGATAGATTTGAGATGATAATATGAACTGTCATAAAACAAATTAAGTAAAATATGGATTATCTTGTAAAATATAAAGGAATAATAGTATAGCCAAATGATTGGTTAACAGTGATATTAATGTATTTAGGAATATTTGATTGACAATATGAGAATATATACAATGTAATTGTAATTGAAGACTACGAAGTGGAAGCACAAAACAATTTGTAAACCAACTGACACACTGCATGTATATATATGGAAGATGGCTTGATGTTTTTATGTTTTGTTTGTTTATGTTTGTCTTAAAAAAAACAATAAAACTTTATTTTTAAAAAAAGGAAAGGCGTAGCCACGAAATATGCATTTAGCCCAATCTTAAAATGCATTGTAAGAGGAAAATGTGTATTCAAACATGGTATGAGATGGCAGGTTATTATAGGCTCACTGGAAGGAATATAGCTATGAAATAAACAGTAGTTGGATTCACACAATCAGCTAACCCTGGGTTATTAAAAGAAAATTCCATATTTGTATGTCCAAATAAATGTACTATATAATAGCTTGGTTTACACAACATGGGTGGTTGAATGTCTATGACATACTGAATTTCTCCTGACAATTAGGATCAAATTTACATTTTCTTCCCAAGATGTTCCATGTTTGTTTTGCAGTTATTAATGTGAAACATTTGTAACTAAAATCAAAAAGCAACTCCTTGGTAAAATATATGGGTGCAAGAAAATCACTCCCTAGTTGTGTTCATCGTGATATTGAGATAAATCATTTTATTTCTGATAAGGTAATAATACAATTGAAAATCAGAAAACTTAAAACTCCATTCATAACTCAGATCAAGGCAAACGAGGGATCTGGTTCTCCCACAAAAACTTTCTCAATATCTAATCATACTGACTGTTTAAAATATTTAACAGGTACTTTAATTTGGTAGCATTTTTTGTTTTGTTTTTTCTTTTCTTTTGTTCAGTTTACTGGCTGAAGCAAGAACTTCCTCACCATCTGTTCATTAATATGTAAAATGCAATAGTGATAGGCAATTAAACTGGCTGCAAATTAACATTGGCTTGGGGAGCAGTCTTTGGAAAGCTTGTTTTTTTCTTAATAGTAATTGTATTAAAAAGTTACAATTAAAAATACAAACAATTGCAAACTAAAAAATAAAACAATAAAAATTAAATATACAAAGTGCAGAAAAGATTATTTCTATCTTCATCACAAATGTACGAACAATTTTAGTAACTTACTTTAAATTACAACAAATTATTTCTTCTTCCATTATATCATTTCTTATCTATAACCAAATCTTTAAAGTCTCATTGTTCAGTCTTGGTCAGCAAAAGTCCATTAAAGTTTGCCAGATTTATTTATTTAGCATATGACTGTATCTATTTTAGCCTTGATCAAATAAACCAATGTTGTATTCCTTCCTTTTACTTTTAATAATCTTGATCTTTAATATCTTCAAGTTATGATCTGCTCTATTCACTGGCTCTTTATTTTGCCACCATCATTGGTTCTGCTTTTACTGCTTTCAGTTCACTATTTCTTCCCTGGACATCACTAATATAACAATTCTTTTGAGCTATTATCAATTTCAGGATAACATTCATTTTAACTGCATTTATTCTATCTGACAGATTCATGAGGATTTTTAGCCATCTACTTATACTAATGTTAATCTGAAATGAAACTACCACTTATCATCTTTGAAAACTTTCTAGGAATTTATAGACTATTAAAATTCTTATGTCTGATTTATTGTTTGTAACCATCAGTTGGTTGAAAGGGTGCATCATGGAGCAACATTTTTTGAAACAACATACCTCAAATGGGCTATCTTACAGAACACATCAAAAATCTAGGACTGATAACTCTTGTGGGATTGAAATTTGGCAAAATTGTGGCCACTTCAATGCTGCTGCACTGCTACACTACTGCAGTCAGATACGGTCATGTGATCATCATTTATAAAGCTTCCTGACAACTTCCTACAAGAAAGTTAATGGGCAACCAGCAAGATGTCAGAGGTTGCTCCTGTTCTCCTGTTCTTTTTTGCCCACCCATGACCATTCAATTTCTCTGTTTAGTTAAGAAAACATCTCTGAAATGATGATCCAATGGGCACAGGCTGTCTAGTACTTATTAATGTGCTAAGCCCTTTGAAAAAGAAATATAAAAGAAATGTTAATATTTAAAAAGGATGTGGCTTTTCATCAATAGCAAATTTATTGCCCAGAGATGGACTTTTAGTGGTTTTTCTTTGTTAAACTGTATTCATTAAAATTTTAACAGCGGCAACGTTGTTTTATTTTTCTAAATAAAACTCAAGAATCCCTTTTAGGTTTTGAAGTGAAATTGCTTGTTTACCACAGTATAATTCAATAATTAAACTTATAAACTGGGTCTGGTTTTTAAAGAAAATTGTACTAGCTACCTTTTGGAAGAAATCAGGGGGGAAATAAATGAAGGAAAACCAATAAAACGGACAGAAGGCCAGTAAGATAAAACCTGATGCAGAGGGAGGGTATCAACAAATTAATAGAGATCTTTAATATCAAAACCAAAAATATATAAGATTCTGGTTTAGGGAATGATATAGATATGTATAGGAAAGTGAGAGTGCATAGCTCAGTAGTTCATATACTATCTGCAAGTTTTGAACAAAGAGGTACCTAAATTAGACAGTTTAAATTGGGCTAAATCTCATGTACATTTCCTGAAAAGTAAGTCTACCTGAATTCGGTAGGGGTGACATAATAATGTACTAAGAACTACATTATAAATTATAAAAATGAATCTGTATGAAATCATTGTTAGCTGGAATATGCATTCAGTTTCTTTATTTCTATCAAACTCTCAATTACATATTTCATTCATCACTGTTAGTAAAAAGCTCTACACAAGCCTCTCAAAAGCTTGGAAATCCAAAATGATATTTTTCGAGTACGTTAGAGCAGGATCCCCAACCTGACCTGTGCCCGGTTCCGGGGGGGCTGGCGCCAGCGGCCGGTTCGGTGTCAGTGGGCGCGATTTTTGACGATCACTTCGGGGGGGGGGGGGGGGCGGGGTGGGTTTTGCCCCGGCACCGCCGGCGCTTCTGGCGGGCGTTTTCGGGGAAAGGGCTTTCTACCGGAAAAGGGGGCTCCGGCGGTGGGCTGGACGCGGGCGCCCAGCGGCGGTCAAGGCTTGTTCATGCTGCAGAAATTCAAGTCCAGAAAACACACAGATGACTGAATCAGCAGGATCATTAACTACTTTATAAACATAATAATATGAGTAAAGTTTACAATACCATTTGTAGATTACCTCTGACTGGAGATTTTACAGTATCCTTCCCCTGCCACACCCACCAAGCCATGCCCACAGAACCAGTAGTAAAAAAAAATTGAATCCCACCACTGGACTGATAGTTGCCATTATCTGCCCTAGGGCAATGTCACAATCATGCATCTCCAATTCACCTCTTTAGAAGCATCTGATGTTTTGATGAAAGTATCTTCTGATCAAAAGAAAGTTGTAAAAGTTGTGTAAAATGCTAATCAAGCATAGCTATGTGCAAAGTTTCACATACTAGGGAAAGAGAGATAATTACAAGCAGAGTTTGCTTGTTTGTCTGCCTCCTCAACTATTAAAATGAAACTCAATACTCCCTCTCCATGTTCATCTTGTTTATACCATAGTTTTGAGAAGGCATTTCCTCCACTCCCTGCATGATATATGTTTATAACCAGTGCACATTTTATGGACTAGAGACAAGAATAACTCTCCTCAATATCACAGATTTGAGATAATACAAACACATTATGCATCATGAAATTTCACAAGCTTTCCATCATACCGAAAACATCTCTTCATCCTTTAGCATTTTCTTTGTGGTATTATGAATAAAATTTATCCTTCACATTACTGCAGAGTTGAGGATGAAAAAAACCATCCTAGATGCTCTAGTCAGCATGCATTCAAAATGCAGGATAGTATTGATACCTAGAAATAGAGTTCTGGAAAGAAACTTTCAATTTCCAGGTATTCCAAAGAAAATATGCATAAGATTTGCTGATAAATTATCTAATAAACCACACTTGGAATATTGCATCTAGTTTTGGTCACCATGATGCAGTATAAAAAAAAATGTTGAGACTCTAGATAGTGCAGAGAAGAGCAACAAAGATGATTAGGGGACTGGAGGCTAAAACATATGTAGAATAGTTGCAGGAATTGGGTATATCTAGTTTAATGAAAAGAAGGATTAGAGGTGACGTTGTATCAGTGTCCCAATATCTAAGGTGGAGGGTGTCAACCTATTCTGCAAAGCACCTGAATACAAAACAAGAAGCAATGGATGGAAATTAATCAACCTAGAAGCACAAAATCACCAAACCAGTTGTTATACCCACAGAATCAGTGGTGAGATTCAAAAAAATTTACTACCAGTTTTGTGGGCGTGGCTTGGTGGGCTTGGTATGGTTTGGTGTGTGTGGCTTGGTAGGCGTGGCTTGGTGGGCATGGCAGGGGAAGGATACTGCAAACTCTCCATTCCCTCCCTACCCCACTAACCTGCTTTCCAGCTCCGTTCTCCTGTGCAGGGCAACAAAAGACGATCCAGCCAATCAGCTGAGACTCCGGAGGCAGAGAATAGGTGGGGGCGGGGCCAGTCAGAGGTGGTATTTGCCGGTTCTCTGAACTACTCAAAATTTCCACTACCGGTTCTCCAGAACTAGTCAGAACCTGCTGAATACCACCTCTGGGCAGCATCCCACCCCTGCATATAGACCAGGATGATCCCAGGGTGGGATTCTACTAGTTCTGTCCACCTCTGTAGAAATGGTTGCTCTGAAGAACAGCAAACAGAGAGCATACATAGAACCGGTTCTATGTCTGCTGCTCTTTTGGCCCACCCGCTCGCCCAGGCTCTTACCTGACCTTTATTTCTTGCTTTTTCAACCGCAGCTGATTTGCGTGACACAGCTGCAGCTGAAAAAGCAGGTAAAAGGTGCCTTTTCAACCACTTCACACCCACGCGCAGCGCTGCTCAGCTGTCCAGGCAGCTAGCTGACGACGATATACACACGCACGCAGCAAAACGTAAAATCCCCGAACCGGTAGTTACACCGGTTGGATCCCACCCCTGGCTGATCCCCACCTGGAAGAGATGCTCCTTAACTGTAGAGTTGAGCCACAGAGAACTTAAGGTCACAAATTTTGACTTTGACAAAAATAACTTTGAATTAGACTTGGAAACATATTGACAATCAGTGCAGTGACTGGAAAATAGGTGTGACTGCTAGTATAGTGCCTCTCAACCCTAATAACTGGTTATCTCATTTGTATGAAATACAGGTTTCACATAGAAATGTGAGGAGATTGAGACATATAGAATAAATATAGTTCATCCATATGGTTATTTTTTTTAAAAAGTCCTGGTCCTTTTGTTTTATTGTTTTTGAAAGTGCAGGTTTCAAGTGATCATAGGATTATTACATCTTTGTGTCCTTTCATTTTCTTTCAGCTTCATTTAGTATTTCATAGATTAAGAAAGTTTTTTTTAAAAAAAAAATCTTCCCTACTATATATTCAAAAGCATAATAATGAAATTATGGCACTTCAAAGGCTTTTAATGTGAATACATTATCACATGTGAAATTATATGATACTGCAAACACAAAACCAGTTTTAGTATCATCCTATGATACCGCCTATGAATATTATTATTATGTTACTGTTTATTGCTTCTAAGTTATGTGTGTCAAGAACTAAGCTAGGAATCATGACATTACCATTTAGTATTGGAACCAACATAAAATGACTCCAAGGCTCCAGAATGTATTATCTTTAGAATGCAGATAATATCTAAAATTTTGTTTTATCCCTTCGAAATGGGGGATATTAAAAGCAAAAATGACTTCAGACTGTTGAAAAAGGAAGCTAATTTTTAGATGATTTTCACTGTAAAGGAATTATTCCTGATAATTTTTTAAAAAGATAAATTTCAGTGCACAGTATCTTTGTTATAAAGCATATTAGAGAACATCTGTCTGAACTTCTTTCCCCTGCAGTCTCTTTATATGCCTCTTATATAAATGCTTACACTTTTTACTCAAAACTAAGGAAGAAAAGATTTTCCTGCAGCTTTTTCCTGCTACAGCATTGTTTACTTCACTTTAGGAATTCACTTGAACAAGTTATATTCCTGTAGAAACCCTTTCACAAGGATGTGCCAACTAAAATGTGAATACAAATATTTCAGTTTATATGGAACTTTCATGATAGCATGGAATATAGTAGACATAAGTGACACAGTATATTTTAACCAATAAGGAAATATGTTCTTCAGGTGAGGACTTCAATCACCTTATTTGGAAAATAACATCAATGTAATCAGTTCTAGATGTATATATAGAGAGAAGTGTATTACAGTGGCTAAAAACCATGATATTGAAGTCAGCTGGGTGACTTTTGGCCAGTCCCTCTATTTCAGCCCTAGGAAGGAAGCAATGGCAAATCACTTCCAGAAACTTTTGCCAAGAAAACTACAAAGACTAGTCCAGGCTCTGTGCTTGTTAATGACCATACTAAAGTAACTTATTTATTGTTCAGGCAGTCACCAGGAGTCAACAATGGCATTAAAACAATATTTCTATTATGCTGATTCAATACTGTCTTGAATACCATACATTTACATAATACAAAAATTGTATATACAAATTTATATATTTATATATAATTTATATATATTGTATGTAAAATTATATACAAAAATTTATGCCACAAGATAAAGACTGAATGCACCAATTATCACATTAAACAAGAAGAAAACCTTCTGTGCACCAATTCCATCCGCGCTTTCTACAATTTTGTAAACAACAAACTAAAAGACTCAAGGTCCATCCCACCCCTGAAAGGACCTAATGGTAAAGACTGCAATGACAACACTATTAAAGCCAACCTCTTTAACACATTCTTTGGCTCAGTATTTGTAAACAGCAATGGCTCATTTCCTAGCCAAACCACAGACAACTACAATGATCTAATACATATCGATTTACAGAAGACAATGTTGAAAAAGTACTACGCAGTCTAAAACCATCTCTATCTATTGGACCAGATGGAATATGTGCCTACTTCTTAAAAAAGCTATCCACTGCCATAGCAGAACCTCTAAGCATAATCTTTGAAAAATCTTTCAGGACCAGCTCCTTGCCAAAACTATGGTCATAAGCCACGGTCATCCCCATCTTCAAAAATGGAGACCCCGCCTAGTTGAAAATTACAGACCAATCTCCTTATGCTGCATCACCTGTAAAGTCATGGAATCAATTATTAACCAAAATATCATCCTCCACTTAGAAACAAACAACCTTCTTTCTAATAAACAATTTGGTTCCAGGAAAAAACTATCATGTAATCTGCAACTCTTACACTGCAAAAACATATGGACTACACAACTCAATCAGGGCAAAGCAATAAGGGCGCAATCTACATAGACTTCTGTAAAGCCTTTGATTCAGTGGTACACGACAAACTACTCCTAAAACTAAAATCTTATGGTATCTCTGCACACCTGCATAACTGGATAGAATCATTCCTGTCAAAGAGACAACAAATGGTCAAAATTGGGAGCATCCTATCAAATTCTGTATCTGTCAACAGTGGTGTTCCCCCAAGGCAGTGTTCTAGGACCAACTCTTTTCATACTCTGCATAAATGACCTTTGTGATCATATCAAGAGCAACTGTGTTCTCTTCGCTGATGATGTAAAGCTATTCAACACCACAGACAATACTGCTACCATTCAAAAAGACCTTGACTATGTATCAGAATGGTCAAACAAATTGCAACTTCAAATCTCAACAAATAAATGCTCTGTCTTACATATTGCCAAAAAAAATCAGAAAATAAAATACAGGCTGAATAGTCAAGACCTTGTTGATGATTCAAACTCTGTCAAGGATCTTGGAGTACTCATCTCTAATGATCTAAGTGCTAGAGCCCACTGTAACTACATAGCCAAAAAGGCATTAAGAGTTGTTAACCTAATCTTACGTAGCCTTTTCTCTGGTAATATTACACTAATAACTAGAGCATACAAAACATTTGCTAGACCTATACTCGAATACAGCTCATCAGTCTGGAACCCACATTATGTATCTGATATTAACACAGCTGAGAAAGTCCAGAAATATTTCACAAGAAGAGTTATCCACTCCTCTACTCATTGCAGAATACCTTATGCCACCAGACTCAAAATTCTAGACCTAGAACTACGCCGCCTTTGGTCCGATCTAAGTATAATATATAAAATCATACATTGCAATGTCCTACCTGTCAATGAATACTTCAGCTTCAACCACAACAACACAAGAGCAACAATAGATACAAACTCAAGGTTGATCACACCAAACTTGATTGCAGGAAATACAACTTCAGCAACAGAGTGGTCAATGTCTGGAATACTCTACCTGACTCTGTGGTTTCTTCCCCAAACCCCAAAACCTTTAACCTTAGACTGTCTACTATTGACCTCACCCCTTTTCTAAGAGGTCTGTAGGGGGCGTGCATAAGCGCACCAATGTACCTACCATCACTGTCTTATTGTTTCTTTTATTTTACTTATATGTATCCATGTATTCATAACTATGTTTTTACTTATGCCTATTATATTGTAAGCAATTGACAAAAATAAATAAATCAATCAATAAATTTACATGCAATGCAAAATAAACCCATACTGATTTTATGGGGGACCTTGAATCTTACACATAAGCACTTCTAGCAAAATAAAGCATAAATTCTAAGAGGGCACTGATCTTTGGTGAAAGCACTTTAAACAGTAGCCATAAGGAACAATCCACCAGATACTATAATTGCAGGTATTTCATAATGCCCATCAGCAAAAGATATATCCAAATCTAATAACTGCCACATCTTTGGTAGTTAACAGTATAGTAATGTCCATATTAGAAACTAGATTTTGAACATATATCTTTTCAAAAGTTTACGCTGCTATGTCATCCGTATTTGTATACCTTCTGGTACACACATCATTAGTTTTTACTTTGTGTGCAAGATAAGAAAAGAAAGTGCTTTTTTGCAATTTCTGCCATTAGCACTAATTGACATTTATTGCTTGCTATGTCACTTCAAAACCCATTTAAGATTTCCATTGTTCTCTGTGCCACTTAAATGGAAAAAGCACTTAAGGCTTCTAACTGAATAATAATTATCTTAGCACTCCGAGTCCAATCACCATACCTTTACAACTCTGTAGTCTGTTCCCATTCTGGAGAATGATATTACTCAATGAGGGATAAACACTTAGGCTTAGCTTTATAACACAGTTCATCCTTTTTTGTTGCCCATATTTGCCCACGTAGCTGCTTTGTCATCCACTCGCTATTGATTCTTGCATCTTGTTAAGCATTTTCTGAACCAAAGAATTAATGAACCAGCAAAATAACATCATTTGCTGCCTTTTCAGACCTACGTTTGCATTTTAATTCTTCGATTTGGGTTTAATCATAGCTGTTTTGGAGGATTAAATCACAGTTTCTGAAGTCTTCTTGTTCTAAAGCAGTGTGCAGAGCTTTTTTTTTTAAAGTAAAAACCATCATTGCAGAAATAGGGTTCATTTCTTTCTTTGCAGTCTCGTGTCTCTGATTCGATGGAATCCATTCACAGAGTTCCTGATCAAGTATTAGTATTTTTAGTATTAGTATTAGTATCAGATATGCTTGGACATCCCTGGGGAAGCCTAGCAATTTAAAGGAGGGTTGGATAAGATAACCTTCAAACATTCCCCATAAAAGGCAGTGGCAATAGTAGATGTTCAGCAATAGACAGCTGCCACTGAAGCAAAGGATGAACTACTTAGGCAAAGTAGGGGCTGAGATTCTGTCAACTTCGTTCTAGAACCTTGCAAGATACTATCACAGGTTCAAAGCATCCTTGGAAAAGAATGATAGGAGCTACAACTTTAAGCTGGGCTTTCCTTCCCATTATTTCACCTCCTTGGTTCTTAAAAACAAAGAATATTGGATGTTGTTATGAACTAACATAAACGTATTTAATAAAGCTTGACAAACCTTGCTAGAAAAGCAGGCTCGTAATCCTGCACTTTTGATTGGCCCGTGAATAGCGAGCTGGGATTGGTCCTTACGGAGCAACCTGATTGGCTATTAGCGGAACGTCTCTCATTGGGTACAATTTAAACGCTTTAACGTAAGTCATTGGTTAATGGGACAGCAGCCAGCCCTATAAAAGAGCTGCTGCTGCCCAGGGTTTTTGCTCTGTTCCTGATTGTTAATAAAGAGTTGAAGTTCACTATTCACTGCCTCGTCTCCGTTCCTTGCGCCCATGCCCAGAATATAACACTGGCGACGAAGGTGGGATGCGGAGACATCAGAGCTGACTGAACACTTACAGAGCAACAAACAGAGCACGTGGCTGAAGGCGCACCTACAATGGCAATATGTCCAGCGGTGCCATACCACCCGCTCCATTTGACCCGGCAAACGAAGACTGGGACTCGTATATGGACAGGTTCTAGATGTTCCTGGAGACCAACAACTTAAAGGACGCTACGACCGGCAAAAAGCGAGCAGTGTTCCTGACCCATTGCGGGCCTGCCGTCTTTAAGATGGCGAAAGCACTTGCAAAACCGGCTGAGGTGAAAATGATGGATTGGGACACCCTCGCGCCCCTTCTACAGGCCCACTATGCACCCGCAGTGCCAACGCTTGTCCGTAGACACGAGTTTTACCAGAGGGACCAACGGAAAAGCGAAAGCCTTGCAGACTTCATCGCTGACCTCCGGAACTTGGGTGGCCTCTGTGGGTTTTCAAACCTCGAAGAAGCCTTGCGAGACCGCATAGTTCTGGGATTAGATGACCACACGACACAGAGCAAGATCATGGCCAAAGGGGACATTGATCTTGCAGATGCCATCGCAGACGCTACTGCAGCAGAAGCAACCAGGAAGTCAGCCGCTCGAATGCGCCGCACCAACGCACCGCTCCGTCAACTTGCAAATGATACCTCGCCTCGTCCAGAGAGGCACTCAACAACGGCGCACCATGAGGACCTAGAATCCCCATCAGAAAATGATGAGGAAGAGGTCAGCCGACTCCGGTCAGAACGAGACCAACGAAACCAACGATTCCCGCGTCAATGCGCAGGTTGTGGGGCAAACCACCCACGATCTGATTGCAAATTCCTCGACGCACTCTGTCGTTCCTGTGGAAAGAGAGGCCACATCGCAAAGGTCTGTAGAAGCAAGCGAGGTTCCAGCCCAATTCGGAGGGAAAATAACTACCGCCAGTCTACAGGAAATCCTCCTGTGAGCCGAGATCGCCAGAACCACCAATGGAACAACCACTACTACAGAAATAAAGCACTTGCCACTTCAACTAGACGGGAAGAAACACACCAGACTATTACCATCAGTCACGCATCGTCCCTAGATGCGAGAAAGATCCGAGTAAGGGTCGCCATTGAGAACCAACCTTGCATAATGGAAGTCGACTCAGGGTCGTCTCTCTCAATGGTATCCTGGAAGACCCTTCAACAACTAATTCCGGCCATCCGTCGTCAGGATCTCAGCCCCCAAAGAATCATACTCAAAGATTACCAGGGCAACAGAATCCCAGTCGTCGGCTCCAGCCAAGTCCAAGTCTCCTTCAAAAATCGTACCGCATCACTACCGCTGACCGTCGTCGATCGTGACCGGCCTAGTTTGTTAGGCCTACAATGGTTCGCCCCGCTCGGGATCGAGGTAGCCGGCGTTCACCGAGCCGAGAGTGACGACTGGGAGGAGTCTCTCGTCCAAGAATTCCAGGACGTTTTTTCAGAAGAGCTAGGCAAGTACAAGGGGACCCCAATATCGTTTAGCCTTAATCCTGAAGTAGCTCCCATCCGCCTTAAGCCTCGTCGGGTGCCTTTTGCACTCAAACCAAAGATCGACGAGCTGCTCGATAAATTAATAGCCCAGGGTGTTTTAGAACCAACCGACCACGCCCGTTGGGAAACCCCAATAGTAACACCCATCAAACCGGATGGATCGTTAAGAATTTGTGGGGATTATCGGGCCACCCTTAAACCACGCACTTCAGCAGAGAGCTTACCCGGTGCCGGTGGTTCAACATCTTCTCCACTCTCTGGGTGGCGGGAAAATATTCGCAAAATTGGATTTAGCGCAGGCATACCAACAGTTACCCGTAGATGCGGAAACTTCGGAAGCACAAACTATCGTTACGCACAGAGGCGCCTTTAAGTGCAATAGACTCCAATTCGGAGTGAGCGTAGCCCCGGGAATATTTCAAAGCCTGATGGAGAGACTTTCACAAGGCATAAAAGGAGTCATATTTTGATGATGTTTTAATTGCCGCCCCGAATAGAGAAGTTTTAGAAAAGCGTCTCAGAATGGTTCTCCAGAAATTCAAAGACGCCGGCCTGAAGGTTAAAAAAAATAAATGTCAACTGTGTACTGAGAGGGTGGAATTCCTTGGATACCTTCTCAATAGTCAAGGAATCCATCCCTCTGATAACAAGCTAAAAGCAATTAAAAACGCCCCAACACCCAAGAATAGAACAGACCTCCAAGCCTTTCTGGGGCTCATTAACTTTTACAACATCTTCTTGCCCCAGAAGGCGACCGTAGCTGAGCCCCTACACAGACTTCTCGATAAAAGAGCAACCTGGGTCTGGGGACATCGAGAGGAACACGCTTTCCGACAAGTGAAAGACTTACTAACCTCCGACGCTGTATTAATGCAGTATAACGAGACTTTACCTTTGACTATTACATGCGACGCTTCACCGTTTGGAGTAGGAGCAGTTTTAAGTCATGTATTACCAAACGGAAATGAAGCACCTATTGCGTTTTTCTCACAAACATTATCAAGGGCCAAAAGGAACTATAGCCAACTCGATAAAGAGGCTCTTGCTGTTGTATCATCTGTGAAGCGTTTTCATGAATACGTGTATGGACGAGCATTTACTATAATTACGGATCACAAGCCATTGCTTGGTATTATAGCGGGAGACAAGCCAACCCCCCATATATTATCGCCAAGAATGACTCGCTGGTCAGAGTTCCTAGCTGCCTACAATTATCTACTGCAACATCGCCCGGGGAAAGCCATTCCCCACGCTGATGCTTTAAGTCGTTCCCCACTTCCGGAAGCCGTCGACGACCCAGCTCCAACCCTCACGACGCTCCAAATTGAAATGCTGCACTTGCCGCCGCTAACGGCGAGAGACATCGCCATCGAGACAAAACGGGATCCTGTCCTAGCACGAGTTCTCAGCTGGGTCGAACGAGGGTGGCCAGTCGACCAACTCCACGACAACTTCGCGCCGTTCAAAAACCGGCAGACAGAACTTTTCACTCAGAAGGGCTGCATTCTCTGGGGAGATAGAGTCGTCGTCCCAGAGAGGCTACAACAGACAGTTTTAGAAGTACTGCACGATGGACATCCGGGCATCGTGCGCATGAAGGCACTCGCACAGAGCTATGCGTGGTGGCCGGGCATCGACAAACAGATCGAAGCCTGGGTAACTACGTGTCGGAAGTGCCAAGACGTCAGCAACGCCCCACCTAAAGCGATGCCAACCAAGTGGGAAACCCCTCGGGGTTCATGGTCCCGCATCCAAATTGATTTTGCGGGACCCACCAAAGGACACACTTTTCTACTAACAGTGGATGCCTATTCCAACTGGCTAGAAATACATAAAATGAAGACAACCACAACTGAGTCAGTCATTAACAAACTGAACAAATTATTCGCAACGCATGGGTTACCAGACGTTTTAGTTTCTGATAACGGGCCCCAGTTCACTGCCCTGGCATTTGAACAGTACCTAGCAGACCGGGGCATCCGCCATGCGCTAACCTCGCCGGCGCACCCTGCGGCCAACAGAAGGGCGGAGCAAATGGTCCAATTCGTCAAAAAAACACTACAAAAAATGGATTATGGGGACATCGACGACAAGCTGAACCGAATCCTGCTTCTTCAACACATCACCCCACACAGCGTCACGAATAAAACTCCTGCCGAACTGTTAATGGGGCGGAAACTTCGCTCCCACCTCGACCGTCTACATCCTTCTTATTCACCAGAAAAACCCTTCGGTTCTAGCGGGAAGTGCCGCGAATTCAAGGTAGGCGACTTGGTGTTTGCTAAGAACTTTTCCGGCGACCTATTGTGGGTCCCTGCAACCATTACCCAACCCACCGGCCCCAGATCTTACCGCCTACAGACAAATGACGGGAGAGTATGGAAACGCCATATAGATCAGCTTCGATCCAGATTGCCACCCATTTCCCGCGACTCCCCTAATTCGCAAACTGAGGGGGGAGGGGATATCGAGGGGGCCGAAAACGAAATAGATGATGATGTAATCAGGGAAACCCAGCAACCAACCCAAAGAAGCACGCCAACTGAAGAAGAATCAGGAAGCGGGGTAGCCTCACCACGGGGAAATACCACGAGGGAGGCAAGCCCACGGAACCCGGAAGTAACCCTAGGAGACTGGGATAACAACAGTGGCAGCCGCGCCGAGTCCTCCCGCACCGAAACCAACCATACCAGAAAACCTTAGAAGCGCTCCACTGGAATCAGACTGCAGACAGAAACCGGTGGAACAGCGAAAATCAAACAGGCAGGTGAAACAACCTGCATATCTATGCGATTATATCACCACACCCGTCAAACGGAACCTAGGGGGGAGGGGTGTTATGAACTAACATAAACGTATTTAATAAAGCTTGACAAACCTTGCTAGAAAAGCAGGCTCGTAATCCTGCACTTTTGATTGGCCCGTGAATAGCGAGCTGGGATTGGTCCTTACAGAGCAACCTGATTGGCTATTAGCGGAACGTCTCTCATTGGGTACAATTTAAACGCTTTAACATAAGTCATTGGTTAATGGTACAGCAGCCAGCCCTATAAAAGAGCTGCTGCTGCCCAGGGTTTTTGCTCTGTTCCTGATCGTTAATAAAGAGTTGAAGTTCACCGTTCACTGCCTCGTCTCCGTTCCCTGCGCCCATGCCCAGAATATAACAGATGTATTGCATATATTCTGAGGCTTATAAAACTCAGCATTTGATAGATCATACCACTTAATATTGGGTCAGTTCATTGATGTGTCTGAGAAAACAAGGGGAGAAATAGTGGCACGTGTATGATGGTATTTTTATGCTATTCTTAGATATTGCATCATACATGGGGGCACAAGAACATAATGTGAGCATCAAATGCATGGCATCATTATGATTTGCTGCACATACCACTGAGCCAGTTCACAGCTTCTAACTATCTAGGATAGCTTCTATACAGAGATTACGTGGAGAGAATCTACCTATACGAAGCCAGTTAAAATAAGAATGGATTGATCAGGTGATACATCTGAAAATCTCACATATCCAGCATAAATTGTTTGATGTATGCTAAATCCCACCTCCACCTTGTCTTCTTAAATTAAGCAATGGATGGTGTGTTTTTAAATTAATAGGCAGCAAGATCAAATTCTCAGCAAGCCTTGCTGAATATAAACATCCTTATTATTTTCATTTTCATTACCATGGTACAAAATATTATAGGACTAGGCTGGTTACACAAATGTGTTTAGAATATTAACATCTTTCAAGCTGCTTAATTACCTTGCATTATTTTATTTAGGGTTAAGTTCTCTGAATTATAGGCAGGATTATTAATCAGTGAGAAATACAAAATAATCTGTGTTGTCAGCTCAAAACTAATGTCTCTCATTTTGAGCCAAAACAACCAAGGTGATAGGAAAGAAAAATAGAGTGACAATAACCTAGAGCAACTAGAATTGAAACTACTCATCTGATTTTAATCAAAACATATATTAAATTTCAGAACACAGCACCACCATATATTGTGGTGGAGAAAAATTTCATTACTTCATCAATGCTATTTACAAGACTCCAGCTCTACCAAGAAACCAAAAGTGATTGGTCTCTGTGCTTCAGGCCCTCTTGTTTTCTGTAAATGACATTCTTCTGAAATCTCACTATAAATTGATCCTGAAAATGGATACAGTATGCTTGTAGAGAAAGAAATGCAAGACTTATCCATGCTATTTTCATAGCCCTTTTACCGTCATTAAATATTCCAGTTTCTAGGGGGATTCTTATAATAGCTTACCCTGAACAACTGTTTGTTTGTTTGTTTACCACAGGGTAACTCTGGGCAGCTTACAATATCAAATATTCTACTTTAGAGAAATGCTGAATCATCGTTTTAGGAAGTTTCATCTTAATCAGATCTGATACCCATTATTACAAAAACATACAGAAGGGCCTTCTCCGTGGTGGCTCCCTCTCTCTGGAACATCATTCCCCCAGAGATTAGAACAGCCCCCACTCTAATATTCTTCTGGAAGGTGCTGAAGACCTGGTTCTGCCAACAGGCCTGTGGAACCCAGAACAGGATGGAACCCATTAAATGGCTTGTGTGATCTGCTGTCACCTGGGCGGAGGGTGGGAGCTGGGGGTTGATTTTGTTACATTGTACTATTTTAATTTATTTGATTCTTTTTGTTAGTTTTGTTGTTTTAAATGTGGTTTTATATTCTATAAGCAGACTTGAGTCGCCATGGGCGAATAGGCGGCAATATAAATTCAATAAATAAATAAATATACTGTATGGGGATGCTGCAACGATCATAAGTAAAAAATGGTCATAAATCATTTTTTTACAGTGTCGTAACTTTGAGCAGTCACTAAATGTACTGTTGTAAGTCAAGGACTACCTATATTGTATATTGTTTGTCATTCCATGGCAAAATGTAGGAATCTAAATATAAACAAAATTTATCAGTATTCCATTAGACCCACCAGGATAGATTCATTTGTTCCAAAGGAATCACCTCTCCAATACAAAAAGATCATTGAGAAATCTTTGAGAAAAGTCTTCATTATCACTGAACTACACAAATGGGTTAAAATAGATTGTGTTACTCTAGCAGCTGCTAAAAAACTAAGGATTCTTCTTCCACTGATATGTCAGGGCTTTCATTAAATGAATGCTGCAAGTTCCTCTTTGGGGTAATAATATTTTTATTATTATTACTTTTCTAAAAGCTGCACAAAGGTTCATTTCTTATATGAGATTTGTAAGCTAAGATGCCACCTTGCAAGTAGTTCATTAAGAGCTAGACCAGAGGCAGAAATTCATTTTAGACCCACCCGTCAAAGGCCATTAATGTCTAATAGTCGCTCAAATTCATTCTCTTTCCAGCCTTACTTTCAAATGACCTTGGCACAAAGCTTCTCTAAGCGAATAAGTGACTCACTGAATCATTTAATCCCATCTCGAACTCATCTTTTATCTGCAATAAATTTGGTTTAATATAGGACATGAAATCATTCCACACATTTAGCCCTCCCAATAGATTTGCCTTCATTTAAAGATGTTCTTTCTGCTGGCAGCTTTTGAGCACCTCAGAAAAGGTCTGCAGTATATTCATTTTCATGCATGTGTTTACTACAGATTATGAGGTAAATTAGGAGACTAAAGATTTTAGGTTCTATTCAGCCAAAGTTATAGGCATGTACAGGGGTGGGATTCAAATTTTGTAACCCGGTTCTGTGGGCATGGCTTAGTAGGCGGGCATGGCTTGGTGGTCATGTTATTGGCTGGGCGTGGCCAACTCAATATCACTCACATCGAGGCACGCATTTCCTCACCTGGCCTCTCATGACTGTGGGACTGCTGCAACAGTCGTAAGTGTGAAAAATGGTCATAAGTCACTTTTTTCAGTGCCATTGTAACTTTGAAAGGTCACTCTACACAAGCCAAGTACCAGCAAAGGAGGGGAAAACAACTCAAGAGAAGTTCCTGAGACAGGAAGTCTAGTCCTGCCAAGAATGTAATAAGGGTTAACAGAGAGGTAGTTTCTGTAAGCAACACCAGAATGTTTCCTTCCTGCCTTCCTTACAGGATTAGGCCAGTAATTTCTTCTAACAACCGGTTCTCCAAACTGCTTAGAATGTTAACTGGTTCTAGCGAATAGGTGCGAAGTGGTAGAATCCCACCCCTGGGCATGTAAGAATGATGGGGAGAGATGGGCAAGACAGAGAAAGAAAAGGAGGGAGATTTTGAAGAAAACAATAATAATCAGGAGGCAGTAGAGGAGGAGTCTAACAATCTGACAAAGATGTGGGATTGGAAGAGATACTGTGAACTACCAACCCATTCCTCACATGGTACAGGTAATCCAGAGACACTGATGCATCCCTTCTGTTTGAAAACCTAAACAGGTGCAACAGAAATTTTAAACTCCTTTCTAGAATATGAAATGCTCCGGTCCTTTGTCTTCTTCTTTTTTTTTGCACTGGATTATTATTTGTTTAAGTGCCAATTCAATATTGATTGGGATTATAAACTGCATTGAACAACAAAGATACTCCTTTAGAACTAGAGAGGTGATCATGAACTTTCTTCCAGATAGATTCAAGGAATTGCATGAATCTTCACAAAGATTTAAAAGTATCAATATGTACTCTGGTGGATTCAAAATAAGGCAACACTTGTGTTTGCACATTAGGCAAAATAGATTCTAGTTTTCCCTTACATTATTATATCAGCCCAAACATAAACTATGGGTCATTTAATACTTGTTGTTGTTAGTCACAAAGTCATGTCTGACCCATTGCGACCCCATGGACAACGTTCCTGCAGGCCTTCCTGTCCTCTACCATCATTTGGAGTCTATTTAAGCTCACGCTGACTGCTTCAGTGACTCCATCCAGCCACCTCATTCTCTGTCGTCCCCTTCTTCTTTTGCCCTCAATTGTTCCAAGCATTAGGTTCTTGTCCAGTGAGTCCTTCCTTCTCATTAGGTGGCCAAAGTATATACTACCGTGTTTCTCCAACAATACGGCCTTCCCCAATAGGAAGTCCCAGCATGTTTTATAGGCATAAAATGAAATTAAGCCCCTCCCCCCAAATTAAGGCCTATATTAAAACATGTGAAATGAGGGGGAAATGGCAGGGGGGTTGCCGTTAGGAAGTACTTTTGTTGCACAACCGGATATGGTGCTGCCTGCGTTCACCTCGCCGTTGGTGGGGCACTTCGTATCAGGAGACCTTCCGCCACCGTTGCTTTCCCTTCTCCCCGTGCTGCCATGGAGTTTAGAGCAACGCCGCAGTGTTTGATGCAGCCATGTGGCGTTTGGCGCAGCCACGCGTGGCCAGCCAGGGCTCCTCCCTGTAACGGAGCCTGGCGAAGACACTCAGCTTCAGGCGCTCCTGTCGCCGCCTTCCCAGGCATCGTTCAAAGGCAAAGCCCATTCTTTTAAAAATGACACCCTACTACTGGTACGACAAAGCCTCCCCTGCCCGAGAGGACAGCCCAACCCCATGTGGGGAGGCGAGTGCAAGACGTGCAGTGCAAGATTGGCCCACCCCGGGAGAAGTGCCCAGCCGCCATCCCTGCCTGGCACCAGGCAGAGCGCAAAGAGCTTCGCCTGGGGCTCCCAGCGCAGCTGACAGGTGGGCCTTCCTGCCCGGCAGTGGAGCTCTGGCCAAGGCAGCAGGCGAATCCCCGCCGGGCCCTCCACTCATCCCGCCAGGGCTGCGCTGGAGCCGGGTGGGCTGGGCATAGCCAGGAAAGCGAGCTGCGGGTGCGTGCCCGCCTGCCAAGCGAAAGAGCCGGGCTGACCCGAGCTTGGCTTCCCAAGTCCCTCCAGCCCGACCCCGAAGGGGGCACTGGGAGAGGCTGCCCGAGGCAGTGATAGCACTCACCCATCTGCAGACAGGGAGGCGAGGTGACGGCAGTGCTGCTTCCCTGGCCGATGGGTCTGGCGGAGAGAGCCCGAAGCTGCCCGTCCTTTCCACCCCTCACCCAGGCCGTCCCCGTCCCATGCATCTCCAATCGTGCTGGCAGCTCCAAACACTGCACTGGCACGGGCATCAGGCAGAGGCACTCACTTGGCGGGGCTCAGCTCAGAGGAGGATGCGGCGTGGGCTGTTGCCTTGCCTCCTCTCCATGGATGGGTGGGTGCTATCACTGCCTCGGGTGGCCACTCCCAGTGGTCCCTTTGGGGTCATGCTGGAGGGACTTGGGAAGGAAGCCAAGCTCAGGTTGGCCCAGCTCTTTCGCTTGGCAGGCAAGCACGCACCTGTGGCTCGCTTTCCCGGCTCTGCCCAGCCCGCCCTGCTCCAGCGTGGCCCTGGCAGGATGAGCGGAGGGCCCAGCGGGGAGATGCCCACTGCCTTGGCCAGAGCTCCGCCGCTGGGCAGGAGGGTCCACCTGTCAGCTGCGCTGGGCGCCCCAGGCGAAGCTCTTCGCTCTCTGCCCAGTGCCAGGTAGGGATGGTGGCTGAGCGCTTCTGCCAGGGTGGGGTGATCCTGCGCTGCGGTCCCGGGAGATTCACATCCCCATGTGGGGTTGGGCTGCCTTCTCAGGAGGGGGGGGCTTTGTTGTACCAGTAGTAGAGCATCATTTTTAAAAGAATGGGCATTGCCTTCGAAAGATGCCTGGGAAGGCGGCGACAGGAGCGCCTGAAGCCGAGTGTCTCCACTGGGCTCCAGTTGCAGGGAGGAGCCCTGGTCATCCCCGCATGGCTGCGCCAAATGCCACGTGGCTGTGCCAAACGTCGCAGCGTTGCTCCAAATGCCGCAACAGCACGGGGAGAAGGGAAAGCAACAGTGGCGGAAGGTCTCCCAATACGAAGTGCCCCATCAATGCCGAGGTCAACATCCAAGCCGTCGCCGCCTGCCCAACCGAGGATGCAAGGGTGGGGAATTAAGTCACCCCCGAAAAGACGGCCTAGCCATTTTTTCGGGGCTCAAAAAAAAAAAAAAGACCCGGCCTTATTATATGAGAAACACGGTATCTGATCCTATTTAGTCCATCTGTACCTAAGCCATTGTTTTTATGGATTTTTCATGGTACTGTACTATGATGACATTTTTATTCTAGGATGTTTAGCTTTATTGATAGGTCTCTTTAATACTTTATTTTATATTCTGAATTTTCCATTTGGAATTTTTTTTTCCAAAAGTAGCAGAGGATTCAGTGAACGTTAAGAAGTGTCCATAATTTTCAGGTGGGATGAAAGTTGCACACATTTTGGATGCTTATCAGGAAAGTCATGGAACAGTAACATTAATCTTTATACTTTCCTCTCTCTTTCTTATTTCAAAAAGAAAAGTTCTCAACCAGCTTATAGGAATGGAGCAACAACATATTGCATTCATACAAGCTGTAAGGATGCCTTGTTTGAACAACTCCAACTCATATTAAGGCGCGTGCATAAGTGCATAAGTGCACCATCGTGCCTCTCATCCCAGTCCTATTGTCCCCATTTAATCGTACCTATTTTCTGTATTCTTACTCATGTTTATACTTATACCTATTATTTTGTAAGCGATTGACAAATCAAATCAATAAATAAAATATTGTAACATTGTTCAAGATGGCAGATTTCAAGGGCGATGGTGCCTCCACTACATAGCCAATGCAACCCAGAAAATGTTTGTACAGAAATATGCACTTTAAGCAGTTTGAAATATATTGAATTTTAAACTTAAAATTTAAAGAACTTAATTAATTTACAGAAATAAGGGCAAAGAGGGAAGAATCTGGGAAATCGTTTTCTTTTAGATTAGACTAGTGGTCCTCCACTTAGGGGACAACAGAGATAGGTCTTTTTAGTAATATCTACTCTGAAACAGTCTCCAAATTAATCTATATTTGTTAGCCCAATGCTTGCGTTTAAATAAGCCTTTAAAAAACCATTTCCTCTGACATTCTTTAATTAAGATACTGAGTCTTATAATGTTTTGTCTTATTGTTTACCTATTCGTTTTTAATTGTTCATTAGCTTTTTATGCTCATTGTGCTCAGATGTGAAATGTGTTATTTTAAATTGGAGCAAAGCCATCCTACTTCTCCAAAAAGAAGAAAAGGGTGGTGGTTAAAACATCATTAATAACAGTGGAAGCCTGGGTACAGTGGAAACAGTGGAAGCCTGTATACTTACAAAGCCAGTGGGAGAACCTTGGGAAAACAATCCAACTATGATTTTCGGGATCCATGATTCCCCGACCCCAATAACATCCTCAGAATGCACTGCTTTCATTCTGCTTCTTGTAAGACATTGCAGGTGATGAGCCCACATAGGAAAAATTTCCACTGCCACATGGGAATCTCATAGACTTTTCTTGCTACCCAAGGAAATAGGACTTACCTAATGTTATTACCTCTTATCAGCAGTCCTGATAAGCTTCAGGTTGTTCTTTTCTTCGAGTCATGTTTTACCCATTTTATGCAAGCCACCTGGAAAAGGCTTTATCTTGAAATGGCCATCAATTTTTTTAAGTAATTGCTGATCAAGGGTGGGATGCTACCAGTTCTGCCCGGCTCTATAGAAACGGTAGCTCTGAAGAGCAGCAAACACTGATCCGGTTCTGTGTCTGCTGCTGTTTGGCCCACCCACCCGCCTGGGCTCTTACCTGACCTTTATTTCCTGCTTTTTCAACCTCAGCTGCTTTGCACGGCACAGCTGTGGTTGAAAAAGCAGGAAAAAAGTGCCTTTTCCAACTGCTGTGCACCCGCGCGCAGCGCTTTTCAGCTGTGCAGGCAGCACAGCTTATGATGGTGAACATGCGCGCTCAGCATGAGTCAGGGGTGCATGCACGCAAAACATAATCACCGAACCGGTAGTTACACTGGTTGAATCCCACCCCTGCTGCTGAACCTTTTATTTAGACATATTAATGAAAATAAATTCCCACCTCACAAAGCTTGCCGAACAGTTTCCAGTTATCTTCCTTTCATGTCCCAGGAAGATTATCTAACTTCTTTTATTTGACTTTAATCTATGCATGTGGACAATAGAGACTGGAGCTCCCCAAATGCAGTCAAATATTTATTACAAAAGCATTAAATTTTTAAACCTGAGGCTTTTAGAGGAGGTATCTAAACCTAAAGCATATCTTTTCTGTCTTAAGATAAAAAAAATCTTCCATTCCAGGCAGTTCTTGTATTAAACATATTACAGAAATTTAAGCCTTGAGTACACAATCATTTTTTCTAATATCAGATATTAAACACAAATTCAAAGCTAAGCTGACAGATTTTCTGGATTGCAGCTAACAGGGCAAGGAAATAGTCATCGCCTAGGTCATTTATCTAATCATGGCAAGAAAAAATACCCTAGATACTTCTGCCATGAGGCAAACTCATATTCCATCAAACAGGTTATGATATCAGACTATCATAGCATTTTTTAAAAATGGAAAATAGGAACAGTGATATTCCAGAAAACTAATTATTTCATTGTATCACAACCTTCCCCATCACACACTCAAACCAATATAACCCTTTCTTTTTATCTCATGTTTTATGTATATTATATTGTGAAGCTTTCCGAAATCTGACTTGAATAGCAGTGTTGCATTTTAATAAGGCTGCTCTGCCACTAAAGGGTTGGGGTTTCTTTGTCCTTAAACTAATTAAAATTCCAGGATTTGAATAACTGATCATGCCTAGAGACAGAGATAAATGGATTAATAGATAGATCCATATACCACAGGCGTAGAATAACATTTTGCATTAGCAGGCAGCGAGAGAAGGAGGAGTTAATAACTGTTCCTTGAATGATAACATTTCAAAAATGCCAGTTGGGTTCTGCTTTCACACAGAAGTCCACTCTTTTGTTTGTGGATGTGTGATTCATAAGAGAACAGTTAATTTTAAAACTACTCAAGGAGAGATTTTCAAAGTTTGCACTAAAGAGCTTATGAAATGCTAAATAGATCTTTGTATAACTGGTTCAGGGCATTAAAGCATTATAAATGAGGGGAAGCAGCATCTATGGAGCTCAAATATATTGTGCCTGACCCTCAAATAGAGTTGCTTTTCAGGAGTATGCAGAAAAGGTCAAACAATGGCTTCTATTTACTGGGCAACCTACTGGAACTGTTGTCCAGTGTAATGAAGGTTATCCTCTTTGCTCCAAGATATAGAAAGAAAAATAATGAGAGATATTGCATAATTAAGCCCCATTCCAAGCAACGGAGCCAGTGACAATGTACCAATTAAGAGAAGTTATTGAAGGATGTCATAAAAACTGTCTCCTCCCAATCAATTTGAAGTAATAAAATGGACAAGATCTACAAGTGTGAATCTTTTAATTAAATAATGGGGATCCTGAAAAGTCCTGATCACACTGGTACATAAACTGCATTGTACTTGAGAGAAATTGCAATAAATTGGGCCTTTAAAAACAACACACAGTGGGGTGGCATGAAGTACATAAATTACAAAGCCAACTCTTCACCCAAATACAGGTAGTCCTCAACTTACAACCACAATTGAGCCCAAAATTTCTGTTGCGAAGTAAGACATTTGTTAAGTAAGTTGTGCCCCATTTTACGACTTTCCTTGCCACTTTTGTTAAGTGAATCCTTGCAGTGGTTAAGTTAGTAACCCAGCTATTAAGTGAATCTGGCTTCTCCGTTGATTTTGCTTGTCAGAAAGTGATCACATGATTACATGAACCCAGGACACTGCAACCGTCATAAATATGAACCAGTTGCCACGCATACAAATTTTGATCACATGACCAAGGGGATGCTGCTGTAAGTGTGAAAAACAGTCATCTGTCACTATTTTCAGTGCCGTTGAAACTTAGAATGGTCACTAAATGAACTGTTGTAAGTCGAGGACTATCTGTATGTCACTCGTTTCTTAACTTGTCCGAGACCTTGAGCAAAACAAAGTATTTACAGCACGTGTTGGTCTGCTCCCTTATTTCCTACCTTATCTGCTATTCCCCTCAACCTTTGTGCATAGCTAACATGACATAACTGTTAGAGAATGAAAAGGTAGAAAAATGGGAGTGAGTTTCACTAAATTAAAGCTAAGCCTATTTTTTATTAAAATTAAAATTTCAATTTATGTCATATTGACTTTCAGACAAAACCTAAATCGTATCATGTGTTTTATATTGAATTTACTCCCCCCCCCAAAGTCTAAAAGCATATTATTGCCAGAAATATATACCTGACTTTTTTGTTTCATGGCATGCTTTTTTTATAAGGAATCAATTTTCATCACACAAGTCTATTCTCCGGTGGTTCTACTGATTTCATTTGGTTTCTATGACTCCCTACTGAAATACCCTCTGAACAACCTAAATGTAGTTTCATATCAGATTTTTAAATGAAGCTGGCAGTCTCTCATAGAGTACACAATATGAACCAGGTTATATTGCCCTCCTATTTGAAGGACAAGTTCATTAGGCCCGATTTCAAACTAACTCCAGAAAAGACGAACATGCCAAACATATTCTTGTTCAGGGTTACTTTTCATCTTTTTTCATGCTCTTCCTCTGATGATAATATTTTTTACCCCAATACATCAATTTTTAAATTTCTTCACTTTACAGTGAACTCATACAATAATAAAACTTTGCCCAAAGTATCTGACATGCCAGATTCCCAGATGACCAAATTCATATTACATTTCTCAGCTCTCCTGTCCTTTTCAGAAATAGCCATTGCAAAGCAATAAAGTTGAGCCCAAAAATTAAGACATGAATACAACCTTATTATTCCAGATAACAAGCATTATTATTAGATAACAAGCATATATACCCCCAAAAGATTTCTCAGAAGATATGTCAGGTTTCTCTGTAAATTCCATTATGGGTCTATGGAGTTTCTCAGTCATCCAGGTCAAAAAGTACTTTTTCAAGACACAGATGTACTTTCTGGCTTTTCTTTGAAAATATTTCACTTCTCAACCAAGAAGTTTCTTCAGCTCTGACTGGATGGTGGAGAATGGAAGGATTTATATTCCTTGCAGACATCTGGTTATTTTTTCAAGAGTTCCAAGAAGGAACTTCTGAAAGGAATGTGTTGTAGAGATAGATGGTGGTGTATTCAGTGGTGGGATTCAATTTTTTTTACTACCGGTTCTGTGGCCGTGGCTTGGTGGGTGTGGCAGGAGAAGGATACTGTAAAGTCAGAGGTGGTATTTGCTGGTTTCTACGAACTACTGAAAATTTCCACTACCAGTTCTCCAGAACTAGTCAGAACCTGCTGAATACCACCTCAGGTTGTATCCCGCTTCCTCAATTGAGAGTAGGCTGTTCAATTTTGACATAGATGGCCTCTTTGACCACTCTTTCAAACCAGCAGTTCTCTCTGTCCCCAATTATGGGTCTTTCCAATATATTACATTTTGAATGGAGAGGAAGAATTCTTTCCTGTGATTTCATTCCGATGGGTTTTCTAACCTTACAGTCTTCAACTCATTTAAGAACAAATCTTCTGAATGCGTCAGAACTTATTTATTAGCAGTTTTTATTGGGTTGGGTTGCTACAGTGGGACTTTTTTTTTTCTAGAGAGGAAGGAAGGAGAGAGAGAAAGGAAGAAGAAAAGGAAAACACAGTTCATCTCCAAATATACAGCAGAATAACTCATGAATAAAGAAATACTAGACTTATAAAGTCTGTTTTGGCTATACCACTTTAACCTTCAGATAAAGAATGATAAACTCTCTGCAACTAGAAAAGTAATATATATGGGAGTTGAGCTGGAGTTTCTCTCTAATGTACCTGATGTTTATGTCTATCAATTTTCTTTTTTATGCAGGTGCATGCAGAGAATTAAGTGAAAGGTACAATCCTTTTTTAATTCCTAAACCAAGCTTTAGTTCTGTTATTCAAAGGGCATGCAGCACAAATACATTTAAATCCAAAGATTGAATAAGGATATAATGCAATTTATTCTCAACATTCATCTGAAGCAAAATGTCAGATAGCACATCTGATTCAACACGATCAGTCTTGGAGTTTCTATCATCCAGTATCTGTAGAATATCCTGAAGGGATGGTACATTGTAATGAAACTCATTTTTTAAATTACAGTACATAGAGTACAAATCCTCTGTTGACATCTCTGTTAGATTTTTTTGACCTGCAGTTTATCAGGTATAACGTTATTCATTATGATGCTGTGAGCATTTATTTTTGCATTAAAATATGCTCTGGAACAAATAAATGTTAAGGACCTTCTGCTTCTCAGTTATTATGGGTTTCCACTACTGTTCTGATAATTATGGGAGAAATAGCACATGTTTATATGAATTACAGAGGATAAGTAGAAATAAAAATATAATTTAAGCTTTACTAGGTAAAATTTTTCAAACTGAGCTGAAAAGGCCTTGATATATAAGATGAATTACATTGTTTAAACAACATGTATGGGAATTCAAAGGTTGAAAACTTGAAGTAGAATGTATTTGTAATTACACAATTGAGGAGGAAGTTATAAAGGAGAATGCATACAACTTTCTATTGAAATAGCAATAGAACTTAAACTTATACACTGCTTCACAGTGCTTTACAGCCCTTTCTAAGCAGTTTACAGAGTCAGCATATTTCCCCCTGTTCCGGACTAGCAGGCTTGAAAGCCTGCATTCGGATTGGTCCACTAACAGCGGGTCATGATTGGTCGCTCCAGACTGATCCGATTGGCTAGTTAACGGGCTGCCGCGATTGGGCAAACCAAGCGCGGCAAGCTCAAATCGATGTCATTGGACGCTTAGCCGCAGCCAGCTCTATAAAAGGGGCTGCTGCGGCTAGGATAGCTCGCTCAGATCGGAAGTCACTAATAAAGAGCTGTTGTTGCTATCTGAGTCTCGTCTCCGTTCTTGGACCCATCCTTCCAGACTTAACACTGGCGACGAGGATGGGATCCGGAGACAGCAGAGCTGACGGAACACTCGCAGAAGATTGACAGAGCACGTGGCTGACAGCGCGCAGACGTCGGCAGAATGGCCAGCAGCGCTATACCACCCGCCCCGTTCGATCCAGCCAGCGAGGACTGGGACTCATATATGGACAGGTTTCAAATGTTCCTAGAGTCCAACAATCTGAAGGATGCCACTCCCAGCAAAAAACGAGCAGTTTTCCTGACGCATTGCGGACCCGCCGTCTTTAAGATGGCAAAAGCACTTGCAAAACCGGCTGAAGTCAAATCAATGGACTGGGATACGCTTGCTACCATCCTTCGCAACCATTACGCCCCAGCACTACCGACTCTCATCCGCAGACACGAATTTTACCAAAGGGATCAATGCGAAGGTGAGAGCATCGGGGATTTTGTGGCTGACCTAAGGAACTTAGGCGGATTGTGTGGCTTCGCTAATCTAGAAGAAGCCATGCGGGATCGAGTCGTCCTTGGCCTAAGAGATCCAACGGTCCAAAGCAAGATCATGGCCAAGGGAGACATCTCCCTCGCGGATTCCATAGCCGACGCCACTGCAGCTGAAGCCACCCGTAAATCAGCAGCACGAATGCGCCGGGCAAATGGGGCCAGCCACCAACCCACCAACAATACAGCAATGCCATCAGAGAAATACACGTCAGCCACCCATCATGAAGACATCGAATCCTCATCGGATAGTGAAGAGGAAGAAGTCCACAGACTCCGGTCAGAACGCGAGCAACAAGACCGGTGGGGTCGTAAATCGAACTTCCAATGCGCCGGGTGCGGTGGGAACCACCCACGATCCGAATGCAGATTCCTAGATGCCATCTGTCGTTTTTGTGAAAAACGAGGGCATATTGCTAGAGTATGCCAGAACAAAAGAGGTTCCAGCCCCAGACGGAAAGAAAACAGTCCCAGAAAAACCGATGGCACCCCCACCACAAATCGGGACCGCCCAAACAACCAGTGGAACCAGTACAACAGGCCCCGGAAGTTTACTGGCGCACCCAGACGGGAAGAAGCACATCAGACTATCACCATCGGCCACGCTTCATCCTTGGACACCAAAAAAATCCGTGTAGAGGTCACCATCGAAAATCAACTGTGCATCATGGAAGTGGACTCCGGGTCTTCCCTATCCATGGTCTCCTGGAAAACCCTAAAGCAGCTGATTCCCAACATCCGCCGCTGAGACCTCAGCACCCAGAGACTCATATTAAAGGACTACCAGGGCAACCGGATTCCGGTCGCTGGCACCACACCGCAATACTACCACTCACCATCGTTGATAGAGACCGACCCAGCCTACTGGATCTACAGTGGTTCGCGCCATTAGGAATCGGAATGGTGGGCATCAACCATACTGAAGACGAAGACTGGGAAGCGGCCCTCGTCCAGGACTTCCAAGAAGTCTTCAGTGAAAATCTAGGCAAGTACAAGGGGTCCCCTATCTCCTTTAATCTCCGCCCTGACATCGCGCCCATTCGCCTAAAACCACGCCAAGTCCCTTTTGCTCTCAAACCCAAAATTGACGAGCAACTGGACAAACTAATTGCACAAGGCATGTTAGAACCCATTGATCACGCCCGATGGGAGACCCCAATTGTAACTCCCATAAAACCTGACGGGTCTTTGAGAATCTGTGGGGATTACAAGGCCACCCTCAACCACGCGTTACAGCAGAGCGCCTATCCGGTACCAGTGGTCCAGCATCTCCTTCACTCACTTGGGGGTGGCAGAATATTCGCAAAGCTTGACCTGGCCCAAGCTTATCAACAGTTGCCAGTAGATGCTGAAACCGCCGAAGCCCAGACCATAGTTACACATAGAGGCGCGTTCAAATGTAACAGGCTCCAGTTTGGAGTAAGCGTAGCACCAGGCATCTTCGAAAGTCTGATGTAGAGGTTGTTGCAGGGCATTAAAGGGGTCGTGCCCTACTTCGACGACGTGTTAATAGCCGCCCCAACAAAGAGTCAGTTAGAGAAACGACTAAGAACAGTCCTACAAAGGTTCCAAGACGCTGGCCTCAAGGTAAAAAAGGAAAAGTGCCAGTTATGCACTGAAAGGGTTGAATTTCTTGGTTACCTCCTTGACAAACAAGGAATTCACCCTACAGAAAAGAAATTGGCAGCCATCAAAAATGCCCCGAGACCAAAAAACAAAACAGACCTTCAAGCCTTCCTGGGACTCATTAACTTTTATAACATTTTCCTACCCCAGAAGGCGACCATCTCTGAACCCCTTCATAGACTCCTCGATAAAAAGGCTTCCTGGATTTGGGGACGACGGGAGGAACATGCCTTTCACCAAGTAAAGGACCTTTTAACTTCGGATGCAGTGCTCATCCAATATAATGAAACACTTCCATTAACTGTGACTTGTGACGCCTCACCTTTTGGGGTAGGAGCCATCCTAAGCCACGTCCTACCAAACGGTACAGAGGTGCCTATTGCATTTTTTTCAAGAACTTTGTCAAAAACAGAAAGGAACTATAGTCACCTAGACAAGGAAGCCCTCGCCATTGTATCTGCAATCAAAAGGTTCCACGAGTATGTGTATGGGAGATCATTTTCCATCATCACAGATCATAAACCATTACTTGGCATCCTAGCGGGCGACAAACCTACTCCACATATTCTATCCCCTAGAATGACATGATGGTCGGAGTTCCTAGCTGCCTACGACTATCAATTGAGACATCGCCCGGGGAAAACCATCCCCCACCCAGACGCTTTGAGCCACTCTCCACTACCAGAACTCCAAGATGACCCGGCTCCCACACTACCAATACTACAAATTGAGACAATTCCCTCACCTCCACTAACAGCACAAGACATCGCATTAGAAACCAAAAAAGACTTATGCTTGGCACGAGTTCTTGGCTGGGTGGAGAGGGGATGGCCAGAAATCGAACCCAATGAAACCTTTAAACCCTTCAAGAACAGACAAACAGAACTCTTCTCACAAAGAGGGTGCGTGTTGTGGGGAGACCAAGTGGTCATACCAGCAAAACTACAAAAAAAAGTTCTACAATTACTGCACGACGGGCACCCGGGCATCGTACGTATGAAAGCGCTGGCAAGAAGCTACACCTGGTGGCCAGGTATGGACAAACAAATTGAAACCTGGGTCGCCACCTGTAGCGGATGCCAAGAGACACGCTCGGCCCCACCAAAAGCTCCACCAGCCGAATGGGAAACGCCCAGAGGCCCCTGGTCGCGCATCCATGTCGATTTCGCGGGACCTACAAAAGGGCATACTTTCCTAATAACAGTAGACGCATACTCTAACTGGCTCGAGGTTAACAAAATGAAGACTACCACCACAGATGCAGTCATCAAGAAATTGAACAGACTTTTTGCAACGCACGGCTTACCAGATGTCCTGGTATCCGACAATGGCCCTCAATTTACCGCTTTAGCCTTTGAACAATACTTGGCATATGACACGCATTGACATCACCGGCTCACCCAGCGGCGAATGGTAGAGCTGAATGAATTGTTCAGTTCACAAAAAAAACTACAAAAAATGGAACAAGGCAACATCCACGATAAAGTCACCAGGATGCTCCTTCTCCAGCACATCACACCAAACAGTACGACCAACAAAAGCCCAGCTGAACTTCTGATGGCCAGAAAACTCAGATCGCCCCTAGACCGCCTACACCCTGCGTACACCACGGAAAAGCCCCTGGGCTCCAGCAGTAAACATCGCACCTTTAAGGTAGGAGACCCTGTATTTGCAAAAAACTTTTCAGGAGACCCATTGTGGATCCCTGCCAAAATAACTCAGGTTACAGGCCCCCGCTCCTACCGCCTAGAAACCACAGATGGGAGAGTGTGGAAACGCCACATCGACCAGCTACGATCCAGGCTGGCCACATCTCCCATCAGTGACCCCAACCACGAAACCAGAGGGGAGGGGAAACCGCGGTTCTGGAATAGAACCAACATCTGGCCTAGAAGAACAAACCCTACGATCACCACATCAAAGCCTACAATACTCACCAGCTGAAGTAGAGCCTTGGCAATCGGGCATTTCACCTAGAAGCAGCAGCTGAGCAGGTTCAGCAAGCCCTGGGAGCCCAAGCGGTAGCGACGAAGGAGGCGACTCAATCATCCCGAGGTCACCAGAAGGGAATCACAGCTATGGAACCGGCTCACCGTTCCAGGCAATCCCAGCGAGCAGCCCGTCGGAACCCGAGACCGGACACAGACATTTTGAACCACGCAAGTCAGGTAGACAGGTGTGAAGACCCGCCTACCTGCGAAACTACATAACCCCACCCCTTAGACGGAACCAAGAGGGGAGGGGTGTTCCGGACTAGCAGGCTTGAAAGCCTGCATTCAGATTGGTCCGCTAACAGCGGGTCGTGATTGGTTGCTCCAGACTGATCCGATTGGCTAGTTAACGGGCTGCCGCGATTGGGCAAACCAAGCACGGCAAGCTCAAATCGATGTCATTGGACGCTTAGCCGCAGCCAGCTCTATAAAAGGGGCTGCTGTGGCTAGGATAGCTCGCTCAGATCGGAAGTCACTAATAAAGAGCTGTTGTTGCTATCTGAGTCTCGTCTCCGTTCTTGGACCCATCCTTCCAGACTTAACACCCCCAACAATCTGGGTCCTCATTTTACCAACCTTGGAAGGATGAAGGCTAAGTCAACCTTGAGCCTGGTGAGACTTGAGCTGCCAAACTGCAGGCAGCCTGCAAGCAGCAGAAGTAGCCTGCAGTTTGTAGTTTGTGTTTTTTTCTATTCTGTACGCAGTTGGATAGTCTAACAATCTGATCATGCCTCTGCTCCATATTTTATTTATTCCCTCTCCTTTCAGATCATTAAAATGATAGTAACTCATCAAGTTTTGATACTGTTTGGAACAGTTGCACTAAAATTTATGACAGTTGTGCATTAGAAATGGCCTCATCAGATGAAACTCTAGCTGCAAATGTTCAGGCCAGAAATGGAGGACTTCTATTAGTAGGAAAAAATCTGGAAGACTTTATTACTTTTATTTAACACTGAACTTACTTAGTAACTGCTTGCCCTTAAAGGATGGCCATGGAACATTTATGGCTTATACCCTAAAAGACAACCTGACAGCAACATACAATTCACCACACTGCCTCCCTTTTCCACCTAAATTGTGTCACGGCAAATTTTTCAGAACATGTTTGGAAGTTTGAGACTTAAAGATGTTAAACCTTGTGGGAATTTAAACCACCCATTTTACCCCAACATGCTCCAGCCCTTAACCCAATGCAAGTTGTTCACTCCAATTTCTCTGATATTCTTTTTTACATTCAGTTTTCAAAATCCATCTAGATTATACAGAAAGAAAACCACTGACTAACCATGCCACCTTCAGAAGCAGCATTCATTGAATTTCCAGTACTATGAACAAATACAAGTGGATAACCCCTGTCATCATGTTCTGCTTATGACCATTCCAGGACCTCTCATGGATTACTGCTGGAGAACTGCTATAAATTGATCTTTGTTAGCACCAGCAGATCCTTAAATTGCATTGAGATTCTTTTGTTTAGAATAGTGTACAAACAGGAAACTGTACTAAATACTACAATAAGAAAATATTATGCTTCTAGAGACACACTAAGAGACCCACAGAAAAAGCTAGACTAGCTAGTTCACTAATAACATAAATGTTTGTTTTGCTAACAATAAAAGAGGAAGATGAGAAAAATGTGGCAAACTGTATTGGATTGGAGAATGAATACATTTGTAAAGACAATAAATAATCAACTTGGATATGTTCAGACTTTTCCTTGGTCCAGTGTTGGATATTAGTTAATGAGATTGATTCATCTCATTTTTCTAGAAGGAATTTGCGGAAGTACTTGTTATTGTAAAAATAAAGGTTTCAGATTTATAGCTAAACAAGTTTAGAATTAGCCTTTATTAGCCACACTAGGTATTACAATCACAAAAAATTTGGGCAGTAGAGTAATTTCAAAATATATGCAGGCTTTATTGATTGTAACAAATGAAAAACTGTTTGGGCTTAGAAGAAAATGTTTCATCATATGAGTTGAATAGCTAATAAAATTGTATGGATTTCAAGCTGAATATGGCCATGTTAAATCTAACACAAACCCCACAACCAGATGTGTCTCCTGAATCCAGAGGCTTTATCAAAATGGCAAAATGTGTCTCATGACATCACAATGAAAGTTCCACCTCTTAGATAATTTAATGAGATGTTACAATACTTGCTGTACACCAAGGTGATATTCAGCAGGTTCTGACCAGTTCTGGAGAACCGGTAGAGGAAATTTTGAGTAGTTCAGAATACCACCTCTGACTGGCCCCACCCCCATCTATTATCTGCCTCCCAAGTCCCAGCTGATCAGCTGGGTCTTCTTTTGTTGCCCTGTACAGCAGAATGGAGCTGGAAAGCAGGTTAGTGGGGTGGGAATGGGATTTTGCAGTATCTGTCCCCTGGTGTGGGGTGGGAATGGAGATTTTGCAGTATCCATCCCCTGCCATGCCCACCAAGCCACGCCCACAGAACCAGTAGTAAAAAATTTTGAATCCCACCACTGATACACACATACACACACACACACACACGCACACGCACACACACACACACACACACACACACACATACCCCTGATGAACCACCATGTTTGTCATTTTTGCATTTGCTAGATAGTCAGAATGGAACAGAAAGGGAGTATAAACATCAATCAAACACTATTGGGGAGGAAATTTAAATGCCTTGTCATATCAGATTGTAAATGCCCAACCAAGTGTGTTAAGGTGGACAAACGGCACAAGCTGGATGGTTTTGTGCATTTAAGGGATTATGCCAAAATATAGAATTAGCACATGGTTTATGAAATCTGTGTGAAGACCATGCCCCCTGCTTTTCAGACCACCCAATGTTCCAATATCTAAGCTTCTGCCACAAAAAAGAGGGGGTAAACCTATTCTTCAAAGCACCTGAAGGCAGGACAAGAAGCAATTGATGGAAACTAATCAAGGCAAGCACCAACCTAGAACTAAAGAGAAATTTCCTGACAGTTAGAACAATTAGTCAGTGGAACAACTTACCTCCAGAAGTTGTGAATGCTCCAACACTGGAAGTTTTTAAGAAGAGATTGGAGAACCATTTGTCTGAAATGGTATAAGGTTTCCTGCCTAAGTAGGGGTTGGACTAGAAGACCTTCAAGGTCCCTTCCAACACTGTTATTCTGTACATCAATGCATATACCCATGCATAGTATCCTCAAAAGGCAAAAACCAGTCAATAGTTTTTAGGGATTTGAATGTGATAGATACTGAATGTACAATATTTGTAACTACAACTCCTCCTTCCCTTTCATCATGCCTAACAAGTTTTAAACTGTATGATTTCTTATTTTTAATACAATGAAGACTGTATTTATTAGCTGTTTAAATACAGACTTAGATTGTAATCCTCTTTAAAGAGCTAATGAACAAAAATGCAGAATATATTCTGGAAGGAAGTTGGACATAAACATCTACTTCTTCCATTGTCGGTCTTTGAACATTTTGCTCACTTCTCTTTAGCATACTCAAGATTTACAGTATGCATAGGCACACATTAACAGACTGAAAGATTGCCCAACTATCATAAATAAAGCAAATGGTATTTTTAAAAATTCACATAAAACAGAGGTTAGGAAAGCTAGGTATACTCTACCCCTTATTAACTGTATATAATTAGTATAGTAGCCCCAATCCAACATAAACATTTTGAAAAGTGTAGTGATTTCTAAAACATAATTATTTGGGATGCAGTGTGAACCTCCCTAACATTTAAGATGTGGGAGCAGTGTATTATTTTTGTTTGTTTTACATTTGTTTACAATTTAACTTTATGCTACTGTTACAATTCAGGAGGGAAAAAGCAAAAAACTTGCTCACATTCTCTTAGCATTAGATTAGAATTGACCCTATGATTGACACTGAATAAGAGGGATTGACCCCACAGAATAATTTGGTCTTCTTTCCACTTGGCTGAACTGTTATAAGACCCAGCTGGTAGTTGATTGAAACTCTACCTTGAGAATGGGGAAAATAGGATTCTTTGTACTCACAATGAATCAAGAAATTGTGAAGCCACTGGATATCTTGGCCACAACCACAGTAGCGAAATACAACCAAGGAGCATAGACCTGTGTGTGCCTTTTCTCTTTCATTCTCTTATTATTAAATACATAATTTACTATCCGTTTTTCTTGTTTAGTGTACCTTCAGGTTTTGAGATACTATTAAACATGGATTTTGGTATCAGTAACTGAAACAGAAGTTTAGAAGGAAGGGAATTCAAATGGAAGAACATAATGGAAAAAGAAGAGATATCAGATACTAGAAAAATGCTGTTGCAAATACAGAAGTTCCTCCTTTTTAATATAACTCTTTATGCCATGCCATGTGTTCCGTAAAGAATACTGGCAAATGAAAGCAAGTCCAGAAGAGGATTTGCCAGGATAATAAACAGCCCGAAAAGAAAATGAATGATTGGAGTTATACGGTAGGTTTAGGCTGGTGAAGAGAAGATTCTGGAGGGACATAATAGCAGTCTTCAAGTATTTCAGGAATTTTAATGTGAGGCAGAACTCTTCACAAGTATTCTTGAAGTGGGCCCAAAAAACAGTGGGTTTAAATGACAATGAAGCAGATTTCAGTTGGAAAACAAACAAATAAAATCCCCTAATGGTATAAGCTGTTCAAAAGTTATCAGATTGCCTTGGGGGTTGGCTGAACTCTCCTTCACTGGACTTGTTTTAAACAGAGGCTGGATGCCATCTGTTGGGAATACCTTAATAGTGAATTCCTGCATTAGAAGGCAACCGGACTAAAGTCTTTCCAACTCTTACTTCTGTGATTTTATGCCATGGGAAAACTATGGGGCTTCTCTCCATCACCAGAAAAAAAATAGAATCAGATTTCCTTCAGTTAACACTAAAATTATTGTTATTTTGTTCACATACCCATATTCTACATCAGAAGTGCACAAGTTTGGGAAATAAAAGCCACAGTGGTTTTTGTTTTTGTTTGTTTTTTTTTTTTTTTTTTGGGGGGAATCAGACCAAAAGCTATATTTTAAAAGGGAGGTAGAGTTAGGAAACCAGCCTAATTTGAAGTCATTTGATTATATTTAATTATATAGCACTAAGATTGAGCTGATTTAAATATAGTTATTATTATGCATTTAATAATGTCATTAATATTAAGTTGTTTTAAATATAGCCACTATCCTTTTCTGTATGCCTTTAATAATGTTCCTGTCATTTTGAGAATTATGATTTGATGGCAGTTTTTTCCAGGGAGTCTTGAAGGTGTTAAAGAGAGGTAAATTTATCTTTCAGTCATCAAGTGGTTTTATTGTCAAATTCCACTGAATGTTTGCCCAAGATCTGAAATTTAATGAGAAACACACGTGGGCTTGCCTTGCCTTTCTCCTCTGTATCTACAATGATTTTCCAAAATAGAAATAGAACAGTTGGAAGCATGCTTTGAAAGGTAAGTTTTTGTGGGCAAAGTCTTCATTGGGACCCCAATATTGGGGAAGATCAGAGTTAAATTCTAAATTGAGTACTGTTTGTCCTGCTGATATGAATTTCTTATAGCATATATATTTCATAGACATGGGCAGCATATATGGACAAATGAATACCTGAGGGCACTTAAATCTGGAGTAGGTACCAAGATTAAAAGAAGTTATTAGTATGTCTTTGAATGTGGAATGTTTCAAAAGAAGCAATTATAAGGCTTTTATTGGGGGTGGGGGGAACTCTTTCCTTTTACCCAGACATTTTTTTCATTACAGGCTCTAATAGTGTATTCTTGGATAAAGTCTTTGAAAAATTGGTGGCCTTACAGATTCAGATATCATCTTTTTCTTCTTCACCATCATTTTAGCAACTGTCTATCCACTGCAGGATGAAGCCTCTTCCACATGTTTCCAACCAATGCACTTCTGGGCTGTCTTTTGCCAATTGGGCCCACAATATTTTCTGATGTCATTGATCCATCTTGTTAGGTCTCTTTTGTGGATGCTTTTTATCAAGTGGGATCCATTCTGTGACTGCCTTGATCCACCTGCCCTCAGTTCTTCTTGCTATGTGACCAACCCATTTCCATTTCCATTTTTTTACTCTCTTGATGATAATACTTTTGTTCGTTCTCTAATCCATGTGCAGGTCTTTCTATCTTGTCTTGTAAAGCCAAGGTTGTATCTTTTCATAGCTCTTTGCACCATTCATAGCTTTTGTATCAATTGTGAAGTTAGTGTCCATGTTTTACCTGCATATGTTAGAGCAGGTAGCACACACGGATCAAAAAAAAATTCTCTTCGGGCATAGGGGGAAGTTGTTCTTGAAAGGTATGCTTAGCTTGCCAAATGTCTGCCAACCACATTTAAGAGGTCCAGATATATTTGGATAAAACTGATTGTCTAGATCAGAGGTCCCCAAACTTGGCAACTTTAAGACTTGTGGACTTCAAATCACAAAATTCTGGGAGTTGAAGTCCACAAGTCTTAAAGTTGCCAAGTTTGGGGACCCCTGATCTAGATCCATTACCAATTTCAGTTAGGATATGGTACTAAGACCACATTCTAATTGATCCTTGAAGGATGATTTTCTTTGAAAAATGATGGGGGACTGAAATCTGTTGGATTTCCTGAACCTTTTGTCTATTTTAACACCGCTTTGTCTGAAATGGTGTAGGATTTTCTGCTTCAGCAGGGGGTTGGATTAGAAGACCTTCCAACTCTGTTATTCTGTTGTGTTATCTCTTTTGGGGGGAGGCATCTGCAGTTTGGGACCTTGGGGGCACTGCATTGTAGTGATTCAAGTCCTGCTTGTCAAGACATGTCTAGAAGGTAGTTGTGGGAGACAATATTTGATACAGAGGTCAGTAACCTCTGCTTTCCATAACATTCTGTTCTGTTTCTTTTGCTGTTTATCTCCATAAAAATGCTGGCAGAATTTATTTGGGAGCTTTGGAATAAGATGACCTCAGGATGTTGGTGACCTTCAGTTCCACTGCTCCTCAATGCTGACTTATTTAAATAATGGAATGGTTGTAAGAGTACAGGTTAAAATTAAGTTTAGACAAGGCAGGTGCAGTTGGTACAAGCAAACTGTACTCAGCAATTGAAGTGAAGCCTTTGAGTGTGGAGCAGATTCAGAGCTTAAGGTACTCCTTGTTCTCAACTGTCAATGGATTTGAAGAGAAAAATGTTTGCACAACTACAGCTAGTGTACCAGCTACAACATTTCTTGAAGCAACCTGCCTTTGTGAAAGTTCAATACATCTTAACTTCTGCAACATGTTCTATACAAGGCTCCCCTTGAAAAGAGTCTGAAATCACATTTGGTGCACCCAGTAAGTCTCCTTACTGGTGCAAGGTACAATAATAACATGATGCTGGTACAAGAAATCTGCTCTAGATCTTTAAAGCCTTAAATGGTTCTCTGCCTGACCAATACAGAACTAGAGGTCTTGCAAGCAGCAATGCAAGAACATTGTTCTAGATAAGCTATTTTTATTCAGATACTAGAAACTGGAAAGTGTAACATGCAAAATGTATAGAAGGGTAAAATGAAAAGCAATGCCTCCATAACAGTAAATTTAGTAGTTTAAATAGAAATATTTTAATAAATGGAGCAAGAAAATAATTCTTGAAATAAGGTCCTGTGGCCTGTAGATATTTCTCCATATATCCACCACCATTTGGAATATACTTATGTCAGCAATGAAGATGCTTCTTAAAGCCATCATGAAAGAACTCCATACTTTGTCTTTTCAACCAGATCCTAACTGTCCTTCTGCTTCCTAGTCACACAGATGCCCATGAAGGCAATTCTTCAGTTTTGGGAAAAAGTAGAAAACACATAGTGCCAAGATTGGAATATATGGAGGATGGGATAAAACAATGAAGTCCAACTTCACACTTGTCTCTTGGGTAGAATGTGAGATGTGAAGCTTAACGATGATGTTTCTCCAACATTTCCTTTGTGTACATTTGAACTCTGCTTGAAGCTATCATCTTTGCTGTGAAAAATGCATTTTGACCAAAGTTTCCAATATTGTAGAACATCAATAAATGTGACCCACGCGTTCCTGTGAAATGCCAAGCTTGAAAGTAATTTCCATTTGAGTGATCTGCCAATTATCCTTAATCAGTTCATCAGCCTTTCTCATATGAAAGTCACAGGTTATCCATTTCGTTCTTGATCACATAATTCAACTCTTTCTACTTTTCCCCTGTGCATCTGCCCCATTTCTGACATCAGCCGGAGAAGCTGTTTTAAAGATACTCCTACTGCCAGAAACTTGGCTATAAGAATCAGGAGAAAATCTTCTCCTAGAAGGCTCCTACCATAAGCTACTGAATGTGTGTTTCTTTCCCATTCTCCCAGCAAGTTGGAAAATAACAAAAAAAAAATCTCTTTTGATTTAGAGTGTTCTGATTTTATTACTGTTTTATGCTTTATATTAATTTTATTTTATGACATGGAAAAGGAAGGAAGGAGGGAAAGAAGGAAGGAAGGAAGGAAGGAAGGAAGGAAGGAAGGAAGGAAGGAAGGAAGGAAGGAAGGAAGGAAGGAAGGAAGGAAGGAAGGAAGGAAGGAAGGAAGGAAGGTGGATTGGTTCATTGGACTGGTGAAATACTGGTTATGATAACTGATAATAATTTTCAAAATTTAAGGTGAGTAACTCTCAATTGTTTTTATGTTCTTTCACACAGAATAAGTCAGAAATATTTTAAATGCAAAGTGTGCACTTCAAAATTGAGCTGTAACCCATCCTTGAAACTGACAAATGAATGTCTGCCTGAAAGACATATAACATCTGTGTTCCTAAATGGTGTTTATTTATTTCCAGCATTTCTATTCTTCCCAGTAACAAAAAATTGTAGGCAGCATGCAATGATAAAATATTAAAATATAAATCAAAACCATAACTCCAAAACATAAAATACAACATAAAAGCAGCAAAAGGAATCAAATCAAAACAACAGGACATGTGAAATACAAGACATGGTTAAATTGATATCTTTAATTTTTAATAGACTTTAAATTATTTTTAAAGCTTTAAAAAAAACCTGTCTACAGGCAAAAATACCTCAAGCCTCTCAAAAAACAATTAATAATATGGGTGCCAAAATTGAAAATATACACCGCTGGATCTCATTTGGTGAGAATAACAGGCCCCGAACATGGCTCATTTCAGAAACAGTGCAAGAGCAGATCCTTTAAGCAACCTGATTCCAAGTCATGAAGGCTTGTAAATCTTAAATACAGCTTGAATTATGTTTGAAAATGAACAGGAAGCAATGTTGGTTTTAGAAAATTGGAGAACCGATTCTAAACCAGGTTTGGAGCACTCTGTTTTTCACCTCATCAGATCAATGTGGCAAACAGATTCCTGCAAAAGATATGTTAAAAATATGTATTCAAAACAGAAGATTCACAGAAAAAAAGGGGAAAAAAGATGTATCTAGAAAAAGCCTATTGTATATAAAATAATTCACAACAATATTCTGTTTATGAACATGAGTCTCTCAGACTGATCAACCGATTGGCTAGCAAAATTATGTTAGCCTATGAATGACTTTGTCTGCCCTAAAGTCCACCAGCCTGTGGTGAATATGAGGCACTTTCTCAGAAGAGTGATGGGTGGTTTTCTTTTGGACCTTACTTTCTCATAATATGCTTCCAAATGCATTCCATTCTGCAAGGCACTGTGAGAGAGGGAGGATTTTTCTGTTGCCAGCACATATGCTACAACCTATTTAAACTGACCCTGACAAGTTAATGTAGATTATGAAGAATTTGTGTCTGGTTAAAAAATCTGGCAACCTTATTGTGGCTGAAATTAATTTTCTAGACCATTTCACAGACAGCCACATTATAAAACATTGCAATAGTGGCACAAGTACATTTGCAAAGTATAATCATAATTGATATGTCTTATAATATGTAGAATTTTAAACTGAAGTTTTTGTACATGCTAGGTAATAAAACTGGCTGTGTAAGTCTGTTTAGTTCAGTGGTTAAGCACGAGGCTAGAAACCAGGAAGACTGTGAGTTCTAGTCCTGCCATAGGCATGAAAGCTGACTGGGAGACTTTGAGCCAGTCACTCTCTCTCAGCCTAACTTTCCTCACAGAGTTGTGGTGGTGGGGAAAATAGGAAGAGGAAGGAATATGTTTGCTGACTTGAGTTATTTATAATAAAAAATAGTAACAATGGAATAACAATGGAATAAATAAAATAAATCTGTTTGCTGGCTTGCATGGGGCTCACAGAGGAACATGCAACCTGGGGGTTGATTAGCACTTTAAAGACCTTCTCCACACCTTTTCACTCTAATTTATTCTATTCTTGTTTTACCTGCCTTTTATGGAAATATAGTATTTTTATATGGTTTTTAATGGTATATCACCCCAAATTGCTCTGAGAGTGAGATGGTCTCAAAATTTAATAGATAAATAATTTCCAACATGTGCAATGTTCAGATGGGAGTCTATCTCTTAGGAGACTAAAGTTATTTGGAACAGCTGTTGGGCTAACTTTATTCTGCTCAAAATTGTAGTTTGAATACAAATACACTGCATCAGTCTGAAGAACAAGAATGGCTGCCATTAGGAGCAGGAATGAAAGCTTCGTTTAAAAAGAAAGAGAGGATCATGCTGATTTGCCCATAAAATGCTCAGCAGGTTCACCAATAGAGACTGATGTAGCAATGACCATGAAATCCCAGTGGAACTGATTAAATTGGATGTTTGCACAGTAGTTCAATGTTCAATAGTTTGCTATGGCAGTTTTATTTCAACTCTCCAGGATGTTGTACAAATATAGGAAATCATTTTCAGATTCCAACATGACCATTTTTATATATAGACATATACAATAAACACACACACACACACATTCATTCATTCATTGATTCATTCATTCATTTCTACCTGTAGTAACAGGTGTATCAAGGCATGTCATAAGTGATACCAACTTTCTGATAGATTAATGAGTTTTAAGCATTAGAGGAGGCAGGTCCTGGTGGCATCAATGAACCAAGGCATTAATCTACAGTTACAGTAATGACTATGGAGTCAAATTCTAGAGTGAAGCTGATAAATGCTTAATGGTGTGTGTGTGTGTATTCTTCCTTTCTGCTGGTTAGTCAGTAAAGAGGAAGACTGGTTGTTGGCTGGTTGGTTTAGTTGATTTACATGGCCACTACCGTAGTTCCATAAGAGCACATTTGGATGACCTATTGCTTGAAGAGACAAAACAACAAGGAATGAAAAATAAAATAAAACAAAATATCTTCAGAATATTTTTTTAAAAAACCAGAATTAATTAAAGAAAATAGAATAAAAACAGAAGCAACTGAAATCAACCAAATCATATTTATTCAAAGGTTTTATATCCTGTGGATTTGTTCCATGGTCTGACCCAATGCTTGGGGAGAAGTCATGTCTTTGGGGCCTTGAGGAAAGCCTGAAGGGCTGAAGAAAGTCTCAAGATTTTTATTAGACAAAATGGTGCAAAAGAATTCACAAAATCCTGGACGCAAATTAGAACAGGCTTTAGAAGTTCAACATATGACACTAATAAGTTTTTTTTTTTTTTGTAATATCAAGGAAACTTTATCAAATCTAGAGAAGCACTGATCTTTTAAAGAATAGTTTCACTACAGTACAGTTTCAGTTATGGCAGGAGGATCCTTCTTCATTCAGAGTGGTATTTTCCTCCATGTGGTTAACTCTGTTAAGGGTAACCCAGGTAAACCAGAAGTTGTTAGGTATTCATAGCCTCAGCCTTGCTTTTCCAAATTTCTTCAGAACCTGAGGCCAAAACTCACACTCAAAGATTGTGAAAAATTGCAACATAAATTCATACTTATAGACACAGATGCACACAAATGTACACCCAAGAAATCACTGTAACAAATTAACATCTACTGGGTTGTTCAACATGGATGTTTAACATGTATAAAGTATTTCTCTTGAATTAGGAACTCTGGAAGCAAAAAACCAGACCTTAAGAATAGCTGTTTAAAATAAAAATTAATGTTAAACAAATCTAAGAAAACTGAATCTCCTTCAATTCCAGCTGTACCCTGATGACTTTGTGGAAACATTCATGTAGTTTTCTTGCCAGCAATGTGGAAGACTTTTGCAATGTTTTGGCAACCCTGTATGGACTTTTAGCTGACCAGGATTGAAAAGTTAATATTTTATGGATTTGCTTATAGATAAGGGAAGGAATGTGGGATAAAGAGATATTAATCTTATAGGGAATGAAACATTTTAAAAAATTGTTTCTACTCATTGTGATTAAAGTTGGAAGTCACTTCTTTGTATACTTTTCTTTTTTGTTACATTATTTATTTCATCTTAACAAATTTCAATGTTTACAGAGTTTAAATTAAACTCTGAAATTTAAGAGAAATTTTCATTTCCTAATTTAACCTAATTAAAATACATATTCTTTCAAATTCACATCTGTCCAACCCCTGTTGGACTACCTTCTAATTTATCTTTAAAATTGAACTAGCATGAAAGAAATTAGATCTGGTTAGATAACAGAAAAAAGTCAGGTTCACTTTTTTTTTTTGGTACAGATATTATTTGAATCATCCCTCAATGCATTCAAATCTCTAAGAAATTTTGTGGCAATAGTTAATTAAAATATACATTAAAGAAATGTATTAAACTCCATGTTTTGACGTATATACTCTTACTTTTAACAAATTATGTCAGGCTTACATCTGATGAAATTCTGATTTATTTCAAAATGATAAGAAATGTTCCCCCACAAATCACTTCAGTCTATGTCCACCAGATAGGGTTGTCTATGTTAACCTTTAGCAGAAACAGCAGAATAGGATCAAAATCTGGGGATGGATGGAAGAGAGGAAACTTCCCACAGTTTTCCTTCTGCAGTTTCTCAAAACCATTTCAACAATGATTCCTGGTCATCTTAAGTTTTGCATACCTCAGAAACTGAGGTTAAATCAGTGTTGAATCACATTTGAATGTAAAAATAAAGTATGATCAGTACAGTGTCCTGTTTGCTACACTGGAATAAACTACATTTTCTCAGGCTTTGAAGAAAATCAATTGCTAGTGCTCTTCCCTCCTGATATATGTCCACATTTGTCTGGTCATTTCCCAAAAATTTAAAATCTAAACTGTTACGAACTAAGCAAACGCATGGGTTTTGAATCCTAATAGTTTTACTTCCACAGCAGGCTCGTAATCCTGCACTTCTGATTGGCCCGCAGTTAGCAGATCGTGATTGGTCGTCTCTGACTAATCTGATTGGCTGACAGCGGGTCGCCGCTGATTGGACGCTTCCAGCGCGGCAAACTTAAATCATTGGACATTGTGACAGCAGCTAGCTCTATAAAAGGAGCTGCTGCTGCCCAAGCGCCCCGTTCTTTTTCTGAAGTCACTAATAAAGAGTTGAGTCACTATTCAATGCCTCGTCTCCGTTCCTTGCACCCACTCCTCCAGATCTAACACTGGCGACGAGGGTGGGTTGCGGAGACGATAGAGCTGACTGAGCACTCGCTGAGCACCAAACAGAGCATGTGGCTAAGAGCGCACCAACTGGCGACAGAATGACCAGCAGCGCCATACCACCCGCTCCATTTGACCCGGCTAATGAAGACTGGGACTCGTATATGGACAGGTTCCAGATGTTCCTGGAGACCAACAATCTGAAAGATGCTACGCCTGGCAAGAAACGAGCTGTATTCCTGACCCATTGCGGGCCCGCTGTTTTTAAAATGGCAAAAGCACTTGCGAAACCAGCCGAAGTCAAGACAATGGATTGGGACAACCTCGCGCCAATCCTCTGGGCCCATTATGCACCAGCGGTGCCAACACTCATCAGAAGGCACGAGTTTTACCAGAGGGATCAACAGAAAGGTGAGAGTGTTGAAGACTTCATCGCTGATCTCAGGAACCTGGGAGGACTTTGTGGCTTCCCAAACCTCGAGGAAGCCATGAGAGACCGAATTGTTCTGGGCCTAGAAGACCCTACGACCCAGAGCAAGATTATGGCGAAGGGGGACATCGGCCTCACAGATGTCATCGCCGATGCTACTGCAGCAGAAGCAACCAGGAAATCAGCCGCTCGAATGCGCCGAGCGAACACACCGCACCGCCAACTCGCCAGTGACACTACACCTTTCTCCGAGAAGCACACAACGACCACCCACCATGAAGACCTCGAATCCTCATCAGAAAGTGAGGAAGAGGAGGTCAACCGCCTCAGGTCAGAACGCGACCAGCGAGACCAGCAGAACCCTAAACCTTCATGGCAATGCGCTGGATGCGGGGGTAATCAGCCGTGATCAGACTGCAAATTCCTAGACGCACTCTGCCGTTCCTGTGGAAAGAGGGGCCACATCGCAAAGGTCTGCAGAAGCAAGCGAGGATCCAGCCCAACCCGAAGAGAAAATAATTTCCGGCAGACAACAGGCACCCCACCAATAAATCGGGACCGCCTAAACAACCAATGGAGCCACTACTACAGAAATAGAGCACCCGCCAATTCAACTAGACGAGAAGAGACCCATCAAACCATCACCATTGGCCACGCTTCATCCCTGGATGCAGGAAAAATCTGAGTGAAGGTCACCATTGCGAATCAACCATGTGTTATGGAGGTCGACTCCGGGTCATCCTTATCAATGGTCTCTTGGAAAACCCTCAAACAGCTGATCCCTGACATCCGTCGCCAGGACCTCAGCACTCAAAAAATCATATTAAAAGACTACCAAGGAAACAGAATCCCAGTTGCCGGTACCAGCCACGTCCAAGTATCTTTCAAAGACCACACTGCAACTCTACCTCTTACCATCGTTGATCAAGATCGGCCCAGTTTGTTAGGCTTGCAGTGGTTCGCGCCACTAGGAATTGAACTAGCAGGCATCCACCAAACCGGAAGCGATGACTGGGAAGCGGCCCTCGTCCAGGAATTCCAGGACGTTTTCACCGAGAAACTAGGCAAGTACAAAGGATCCCCCATATCGTTTAATCTCAGCCCCGATGTCGCGCCCATTCGCCTTAAGCCTCATCGAGTGCCATTTGCACTCAAGCCAAAGATTGATGAACAATTGGACAAATTAATAGCCCAGGGCGTGTTGGAACCGATTGACCACGCCCGATGGGAGACCCCAATTGTAACCCCCATAAAACCTGATGGATCTTTGAGAATGTGTGGGGATTACTGGGCCACCCTAAATCACGCGCTTCAGCAGAGCGCTTACCCTGTACCTGTGGTCCAACACCTTCTTCATTCCTTGGGAGGTGGAAAAATATTTGCAAAATTGGACCTAGCCCAGGCGTACCAGCAGCTGCCCGTAGATGCACAGACTGCAGAAGCCCAGACTATAGTCACGCACAGGGGTGCATTCAAGTGTAATAGACTCCAATTCGGAGTGAGTGTAGCACCGGGCATTTTCCAAAGTCTGATGGAGAGACTGTTACAGGGCATAAAAGGGGCCGTGCCCTACTTCGATGATGTCTTAATAGCTGCCCCCACTAGAAGCCTACTAGAAAAACGACTCAGAATGGTTCTCCAGAAATTTAAAGACGCTGGCCTAAAGGTCAAGAAGGACAAGTGCTAACTATGTACTGAGAGGGTTGAATCCCTTGGGTACCTTCTTGACAAACAGGGAATTCACCCTACTGAGAAAAAACTAACTGCCATAAAAAACGCTCCAAGACCTAGGAATAAAACAGATCTCCAAGCCTTCCTGGGACTCATTAATTTTTATAACATCTTCTTGCCCCAGAAAGCAACCGTTGCTGAACCCCTGCATAGGCTCCTCAACAAGAAGGCGTCCTGGATCTGGGGACACCGGGAAGAACGAGCCTTTCAGCAAGTTAAAGACCTTTTAACTTTAGATGCTGTATTGATGCAATATAATGAGACTTTATCTTTAACTGTCACCTGCGACACCTCACTGTTTGGAGTAGGAGCCATCTTGAGCCACGTCCTGCCAAACGGTACTGAGGCACCTATTGCGTTTTTTTCAAGAACTTTATCTAAAACCAAGAGAAACTATAGCCAACTCGATAAAGAGGCTCTCGCTATTGTGTCCGCGATCAAAAGATTCCATGAGTATGTATACGGAAGACCCTTTGCCATAATCATCGATCACAAACCATTACTTGGCATCTTAGCGGGAGACAAACCAACTCCCCACATTTTATCACCCAGAATGACCCGTTGGTCAGAGTTTTTAGCCGCATACAATTACCAACTACTACACCGCCCCGGGAAAGCCATTCCCCACGCTGACGCCTTGAGCCGTTCTCCGCTCCGGAAGTCATAAGCGACCCAGCTCCAACCCTAACTGCGCTACAAATAGAAACTCTTCCTTCACCACCACTGACTGCACAAGACATCGCCTCGGAAACAAAGAAGGATCCTTGTTTGGCACGAGTCCTCAGCTGGGTGGAAAGAGGTTGGCCTGACAATGAACCCAACGACATCCTTAAGCCTTTCAAAAACTGACAGACAGAACTCTTCTCCCAAAAAGGATGCATCTTGTGGGGAGACAGAGTTGTCATCCCAGAGAGACTACAGCATAAAGTTCTAAAGATATTGCACGATGGACACCCAGGCATCGTGCGCATGAAAGCACTGGCAAGGAGCTACGCGTGGTGGCCAGGTATAGATAAGCAAATAGAGACCTGGGTGGCCACGTGTATCAAATGTCAGGAAACTCGCTCAGCTCCACCAAAAGCCCCACCGACTGAATGGGAAACACCTCGAGGTCCCTGGTCCCGTATCCACATCGATTTTGCGGGACCCACCAAGGGACACACATTTCTTATAACAGTAGACGCCTATTCCAACTGGCTGGAGGTCCACAAAATGAAGAGCACCACCACAGAAGCAGTCGTCAAAAAACTAAATAGACTATTCGCTACGCACGGTTTGCCAGATGTCCTGGTCTCAGATAATGGCCCCCAATTCACTGCTCTGGCATTTGAACAGTACCTAGAAGACCAGGGAATACGCCACGCTTTAACATCACCAGCTCACCCTGCGGCCAATGGCAGGGCTGAGCGAATGGTCCAATTCATAAAGAAAACACTACACAAGATGGAACATGGGGACATCGATGACAAGGTAACCAGGATGCTTCTGCTCCAGCATATCACCCCAAGCAGCACCACAAACAGAACCCCAGCCGAACTGCTCATGGGCCGAAAACTTCGCTCACATCTTGATCGCCTACACCCTGCCTACACGCCGGAAAAGCCCCTGGGGTCCAGCAGCAGGTGTCGCACATTCAAGGTAGGCGACCTAGTCTTTGCAAAAAACTTTTTCAGCGACCGATTGTGGGTCCTTGCTACCATAACTCAACCTACGGGCCCTCGATCCTACCGTTTACAAACTGCTGATGGGAAAACGTGGAAGCGCCACATCGACCAACTTCACTCCAGACTAGCAACTACCCCTGTCACAAGCCCAGAATTTCAAACCGGGGGGGGGAGGGAAACCGAAGGAGCTGAAAGAGAATTAGCATACGACCCAGTACTCGAAAACCAGCAATCAGCACAACCAACCCTGGGATACTCACCTTCCGAAGGAGAACCAAGCCAGATGATCGCCTCACCACAAAGCAGCACTGTGACTGAAGCAAATCCAAGGAATCCGAATGACAGCCACGACGGAAGCAGAGATGACAACCCCGAGTCACCCAGTGAAGAGGTTGGATTATCATTGCCATTAAGTTCAACAAGCAGCCCACCGGAACCAGAGCCAGAGCAAAGACCGGTGGAGCAACGCAGATCAAGCAGACAGGTGAAACGACCTGCCTATTTGGAAGAATACATCACCCCACCCCTCAGACGGAACCTAGGGGGGAGGGGTGTTACGAACTAAGCAAACGCATGGGTTTTGAATCCTAATAGTTTTACTTCCACAGCAGGCTCGTAATCCTGCACTTCTGATTGGCCCGCAGTTAGCAGATCGTGATTGGTCGTCTCTGACTAATCTGATTGGCTGACAGCGGGTCGCCGCTGATTGGACGCTTCCAGCGCGGCAAACTTAAATCATTGGACATTGTGACAGCAGCCAGCTCTATAAAAGGAGCTGCTGCTGCCCAAGCGCCCCGTTCTTTTTCTGAAGTCACTAATAAAGAGTTGAGTCACTATTCAATGCCTCGTCTCCGTTTCTTGCGCCCACTCCTCCAGATCTAACATAAACAATTAATATAAGGGAACTTATCAGCTACAAATGCACCATTCCTTGTATTTTTATTTAAAAGCCACTGACAGCTACAAATTCAAAAGGGTTTGTAGTCAGGTGCTTTTCACAATAATTCACCCAAGGCTGTTTACTGCTGCAGTCCAGATAAAGGGGAGAATTTAATAACAAGCTTTTTATCCATTTTCCCATTCATTTAGTTGGGGGCCAGTCTGCTTGCTTGTCCTCCCACCTCCCCCGCAATACACACACAAAAACATGCACACCAGAGCCTTGAAGTAGAATTTGTCTGAAACTCTGCAGAAGGAAAGACTTAATATTTGCCTTGAGTTCAGCTGGTTTTTTATTTTAAAGTGTTGTAAAATAAAATACTAGTGTCAGTAAGTTTCAAATACATGGCTCAACTCCCAAATACTGTTAATATCATGGGATCACTGAAGTCCAGAAGTACTTTCGAACTGACATGGTATCCCTTGTGTGGAGATGCCAGAATGCATCCTAATTATCTTAAAGAAAATTGCAATGAGCTAGACGTTTTCTAAATGTTCTTTATCCTTTCCCTTTTATTTTATACTGCTAGCCAGTGTCATTCCATTAAGAAATCATAGCCTCCAACTTCTTTGTGATCCTCCAGGCCTTGTTACTAGAACTCCTGCCTTGTTACTAGAACTAAGTCCTCATTGCACTTACACTTGTTTTATGTTATTCCTGAGTTTCAGAGGTTTCCCCAAAGGTTTTTTGGTCATTTCAAGTAAGCAAATTAAGAAATCTATCATTCTCATCCTATTTGAATACATGTTTTTCCTTTCTTTACAAGTAAGCACCCAAAAAGAAAAACCTAGACTTTTTTAAAAAGGCTGTTCTGACCAGTATATTCAGAGGGTGAGATGGTCAAGATTTCTGCTTTTGCCTGCTCAATCAACTGGGGCTCTTCCTGTTTATTTATTTTATTTATTTATTTATTTATTTATTTGATTTGCCAATTGTTTACAAGATAATAAGTATAAATGTATACATAGTTGTGAATACATGAAATGGGTACATATAAGAAAAATAAAAGAATAAGAGAAACAATAGGACAGGGACGGTAGGCACGTTGGTGCACTTATGCACGCCCCCTACAGGCCTCTTAGGAAAGGGGTGAGGTCAATAGTAGACAGTCTAAGGTTAAAGTTTTTGGGGTTTGGGGAAGAAACTACAGAGTCGGGTAGAGTATTCCAGACATTGACCACTCTATTGCTGAAGTCGTATTTCCTGCAATCAAGTTTGGTGCGGTTTACTTTGAGTTTGTATCTATTGTGTGCTCTTGTGTTGTTATGGTTGAAGCTGAAGTATTCATTGACAGGTAGGACATTGCAATGTATGATTTTATATACCATGCTTAAGTCAGACCGAAGACGGCGTAATTCAAGGTTTTCAAGTTCTAGAATTTCAAGTCTGGTGGCATAAGGTATTCTACAACGAGTAGAGGAGTGGAGAACTCTTCTTGTGAAATATTTCTGGACTTTCTCAATTGTGCTAATATCAGATACGTAGTGTGGGTTCCAGACTGATGAACTGTATTCGAGTATTGGTCTAGCAAATGTTTTGTATGCTCTGGTTAGTAGTGTGATATTACCAGAGAAAAAGCTACGTAGGATTAGGTTAACAACTCTTAATGCCTTTTTGGCTATGTAGTTGCAGTGGGCTCTAGCACTTAGATCATTAGAGGTGAGTATTCCAAGGTCCTTTACAGAGCTTGAGTCATCAACAAGATCTTGACTATTCAGCTTGTATTTTATTTTCTGATTTTTTTGCCAATATGTAAGACAGAGCATTTATTTGTTGAGATTTGAAGTTGCCATTTGTTTGACCACTCTGATACATAGTCAAGATCTTTTTGTAGGGTAGCAGTATTGTCTGTGGTATTGAACAGCTTTACATCATCAGCGAAGAGAACGCAATTGCTCTTAATATGATCACAGAGGTCGTTTATGTAGAGTATGAAGAGAGTTGGTCCTAGAACACTGCCTTGGGGAACACCACTATTGACAGGTACTGGATTTGATAGTACGCTCCCGATTTTGACCATTTGTTGTCTGTTTGACAGGAATGCTTCTATCCAGTTATTCAGTTGTCCAGAGATACCATAGGATTTTATTTTTAGGAGTAGTTTGTCGTGTACCACTGAATCAAAGGCTTTACAGAAGTCTATGTAGATTGCGTCTATTGCTTTGCCCTGGTCGAGTTGTGTCGTCCATATGTTTTTGCAGTGTAAGAGTTGCAGATTACAGGATAGTTTTTTTCTGAAACCAAATTGTTTATTGGAGAGTAGGTTATTTGTCTCTAAGTGAACGATGATGGATTGGTTAATAATTGATTCCATGACTTTACAGGTGACGCAGCATAAGGAGATTGGCCTGTAATTTTCAACTAGGCTTGGGTCTCCCTTTTTGAAGATGGGGATGACTGTGGCTTGTGACCATAGGTTAGGCAAGGAGCTGGTTCTGAAAGATTTTTCAAAGATTATGCTTAGAGGTTTGGCTATGGCAGTGGATAGCTTTCTTAAGAAGTAGGCACATATTCCATCCGGTCCAATAGATAGAGATGGTTTTAGGTTGCGTAGTGCTTTTTCAACATTGTCTTCTGTGAAATCGATATGTATTAGATCATTGTTGTTATCTGTGGTACGGCTAGGAAATACTGGGCATGATCCATTGCTGTTAACAAATACTGAGCCGAAGAATGTGTTAAAGATGTTGGCTTTAATGGTGTCGTCGTTGCAGACAGAATGCTACTCGTTGCTCTTCTACAGATGATGAGACAGTATTTCTGAAAACTCAAGGCCTGTACAAGGTTAATATAGCACAATTAGGGTCACATTCTAAACTGGGCATGGCTATCTTTAATCTTGCCTTTCATTCATTTCATTTTATTTCATTTTATTATATAATACTTATTATTTTAGAATGTTATTATTTTTCTGAAAGCCACGGTAATAGTGAGATCTTTCTGTCTCAAGTACATGCACACTTGAATGAGCTGCACCTTTTCTTGTTCTAATAATTGCAAGATTCTTTCTTCTTGTACAATAGCTTCCTCGACTGATAGGCAAAGAGGAAAAAACCGGCTAAAGGCAGCATTAATTGTTTGTTTCTTTGTAGATAGATGGAAAAGAAAGTTGAAGAGGAAAATCACCCCAATAGGTAGGGCTGAGGGAGTTTGTTTTGTTTTATTTGTTTTGTTTTTTGTTCTGTTCTGTTTTGTTTCTTTCCTAGTATAGGCAGAGGGGTTTGTTTGCCGTGGGGCGGAGAAGGAAAAGGAGGGGAAGAAGCCGCCCCCGGGTCGGACCCAGTGGGGGACCCTCAGCCAGCAAGGTCTTTTGGCTCACCATCACGTTTACTTTATGGCCTGAGACATTGAAGGAAAAGGCATCTCTCTAGGGACCGGTACTGAAAAGCAAAAAAAAACAAAAAAAAACCTTGGAATGGCCTTTATTTACCTTCTGGAAATTTGAAATGTGTCGACAGCTGCTCTGGGGTGGTGGGCGAGCAGGGCTGAGGCCCATAGGGGGCCTTGGGGGGGTGCGGGGTGGGGGGAGGAGGGGCCGGGGCCTGGCGGGGTCGGCAGGGGAGGAAGAGGCACAGATGGGGCGTGGCAGGGGCCCCCCAAAGCCGTGCGCGCAGAAGGAGGCCGCCTCATGGAAATTCCAGTATCCTGAGTTTGTATTTGAAGATTCTTGTATTGCAAATTATTTCTTGTCTGTTATCTTTTGGCAGTCTCACACACTTTGGCAAGGTTTGTGCTTATCACAGCTAATTATTCTGCAGAAGCATTAAAAGGTTTCTGTTCCCTTTGGATTGTGTTTGATTTGTTGGAAAAGGGTCAGAACAAGTGTCTAACTGGTGGTCCACGGACCAAATGCATCACGTGCAGGCCACGCCTATCCCAGCTCCACAAATGGGAAAAATGTCATGAAATGTCACATGATGGCAATGTCACGTGGTGAATTTGACACCCATAATCTAGGGGAAAGAAGTACACACCACATCCAATTCTCCTCACCAATCTTCCTATGAAATAACTAGTCATTAGGTTGGGAAGCAAGGTGGATAACTTTAAAGTTTGAAATATCTTACTGAAATGTTTTAAGTTTCTGCAAAACATAGGGTCCATGTATTCCACTTTAAACTTTCCCAGTCCTAAAAAAAGGTCTAAAAATCTCAACCTATCCACTCAAAGCAATTCAGGATCCTTTTGTCATGGTTCCAAACCAAGCCAGCAAAAGAAAAGGCCACACTGTGAGCAGAACGGGTCTCTTTACTGGAGTCTCAGCTTGGCACGTGGTGAACAATACAAATAAAAGGGTTTCTAGGCAGCATTACTGGCTTCTGCTAGCCAGCTGGCTATACAGACTCAGCACACTATGTCCTCCTGTTGCTGGTTGCTCCCTGGCCAGCTCCAGCAAGTACTTTTTTGGCCTGACTCCAGCAAGCACTCTTCAAGCCCAGTTGCTCTCTGTCTGGCTCCAGCAAGTACTCTTCAGGCCTAGATGGCTTCTGAACTGACGGCAGCTGGTTTGCCTTCCTAGCTCCTCCCTCAGTGTGAGTCCCATCACCCGACACCTCTGCGCATGTATGGCAACTCCAAAATGGCGTGTTGTGACCTCTTTGAATGGCACGCTGTCTCGGATGTTGACACTCTTTTTTTTCATTTCTGGTAAACAGGAATTTATCCTAATATGGCTGCGAATGCATAAAAGTAACCAAAGGGTGTTCTTAAAAAATAGAAGGAACCATGAATAGAAGGAACCATGATCTATATAGCCTGTCTAGGGCCAGGAATAATCTTAAATCAAGATAATTCGGACATAAATCTTCAAATTCTTTCATTTAAAAAAAATCCTATGTTTCCCCAATGAGTAGCCATGTTTTGAGAAAAAGACTACTATACCCCACTGTGTTCGTTTATATATATATATTTATATATTGTTCGTTTTCTTAAGTTTTCGCGGGTACTTACATGTATGGTATTCAGCTTTGTTCGGGTATTTTCCCACGTCATTGTAGTTGTGCTTTTAAAGTTGTAGCAACGTTTCGGCAGAATCTCATCTGCCATCATCAGGCTTCTGTTAATTATTATTATATGTTGTTCATATATATTTCTGCGTTCTGCTAAAAAGTAGATTTGCCTCTGTCTTATAAGTCAGCATTCGAGGTTGTTAATGAAATAATAATTAAATGCTATATATAGTACATTTTGTAATAGATAACAGATAGATTCACATATACTATATATAAATATGACCGCATACTGTATATATCAACAGATTTTAAGAGATGTTTCCTTGCTTTTCTGTTCTGTGAATCCCATGCATGCTCAAATAATCCTTATCTCCCTAATGGATGGAGAAGGGAATATACCAGGGTGCAGGGGGAGACAGGATTCACTATCCTGGCAGACATTTCTCCACCAGAGATGGATAAAATTTGGTGCAACTCATAACATGAGAGTTGGGGAGGGGTGACACTTATAGATCTAACTTTCACATGTTTAACATGCTAATTGCCCTCAACATAATCAGACAATTGACCTATAGAAATACCTTTAGTCCAGGGGTGGAATTCAAATTTCTTAACAACCAGCTCTGTGGGCGTGGCCTAATTTGTGGGTGTGGCTTAGTGGTCATATGACTTGCTGGGCGTGGCTTGTATGTAAATATTGTAAATATATATGTAAAGATTGAATTTTTTACTTTAAAAAAAGAGCAACTTTTCAGGCAGGCAGATTGAGTTGCTTGCAGAATCACAGATTCATTCACAGATCTACCATTCTGGAATCTGCTGCCTGAGTCTACACTGAAAAATAGAAGCTTCAATCCTAAGAAAGGTTCAGCTCTGCTCTCAGGCCACTTCTCCCTCCCCCAACCCCCTGAATACCATCCCTGAATGGGCCTCAGGAAAGCCTCCTGGGTGGGGCGGGTGGGAGGGGAGGAGCCAGCCAGCGGTGTGATTTGCCAGTTCTCCGAACTGCTCAGAATCATAACAATCGGTTCTATAGAACTGGTCCGAACTGGTAGAATCCCATCCCTGCTTTAGTCATATGGCATGTATAAACTCCTGCTTTTCTCTAAGAAACCACTTAAGTTTGCTGCCTAAGACAGTGGTCCCCAATCTATTTTGGCACTAAGGACTGGTTTAACGGAAGACCATTTTTCCAAAGACTCGGGAGGAGGGAAGAGCACACAACCTACATCCCTTGCTTACTCAGTTTAGAGTAGGGTTCCTGCTCCTATGAGAATCTAATACCTGATGATCTGAGGTGGAGCTGAGGTAGTGATGCTAGCCAGGGGTGGGATTCAAATTTTTTAACAACTGGTTCTGTGGGCGTGGCTTAGGTGGTGGGCGTGGCTTGGTGGTCATGTGACTGGTGGACATGTCTTGGTGGTCATGTTATTGGCTAGATGTGGCCAACTCAATATCACTCACATCGAGGCACGCATCTCCTCTCCTGGCTTCTCAAGACTGTGGGGATGCTGCAACAGTCGTAAGTGTGAAAAATGGTCATAAGTCACTTTTTTCAGTGTCATTGTAACTTTGAATGGTCATTCCACACAAGCAAACTACCAGCAAAGGAAGGGAAAAACACTCCAGAGACGTTCCTGAGACAGGAAGTCTAGTCCTGCCAAGAATGTAATAAGGGTTAACGGAGAGGCAGTTTCTGTAAGCAACACCAGAATGTTTCCTTCCTGCCTTCCTTACAGGATTAGGCCAGTAATTTCTTCTAACAACCAGTTCTCCAAACTGCTTAAAATGTTAACAACCAGTTCTAGCGAATAGGTGCGAACTGGTAGAATCCCACCCCTGATGCTAGCACTGGGTAGCGGCTGCAAATACTGATGAAGTTTCACTCATTTGTCCACCACTTACCTCCAGCTGTGTGGCTGCAGCCTGGTTCCTAACAGGCCACAGACTAGTGCCAGTCTGTGGCCCGGGAGTTGGGGATCTCAGGCCTAAAACGTAGTCAGATGTAGTCAATGGTGGGATTCACATTTTTTTACTACCGGTTCTGTGGGCGTGGCTTGGTGGGCATGGCAGGGGAAGGATACTATAACATCTCCATTCCCACCCTACTCCAGGGAAAGATACTGCAAAATCTCAATTCCCTCCCCACTCCTGGGGGAAAGTTACCACCGGTTCTACGAACTACTCAAAATTTCCACTACCGGTTCTCCAGAACTGGTCAGAACCTGCTGAACACCACCTCTGTGTTACATGTACTTGCACTCAAAATATAAGAGGTAAGAACTTTAAGTGTCTGTTTGTATCTCTCTCTGCAATGCTGGAAACTCAAGATAAATCAGCTGCATGCAAAAGGGTGCATGCAAAGGGTGACATCCAGTGGCATTCCTCTTGTATAGTCACTCTTTGATGTTTCTTCACTTAGACTTTACCACAGGAAAAGACAAAAAAATAAATAACAGAGCTATTTTTATATGTAATATAAACAAGCTAGAATAAAAAAAAAAACACTAAAAGCAAGTAGCCAAATCTCCAATTAGAATTTAAGCTTAAATTCACAATTGGCCATTTCACATCCATTATTTAGAAAGAGTCTGGTAGCCCCTTTTCAGATTAACACATTTTATTAAAAAAGGGATAAACCTTTGTAAGCTCCGTCTCACTTCATCAGATGCCATGAAATAACTAAGCTGATGTTAGGATTTAAATTGGGATCAAGTAGGGGGCCAGTGAAAGGAGGAGAAGACAAAATGGTTATGCAAATGCAGGTTAGATGTGAGACAGATTAGAAGCACCTTATTTATGAACAATTATAATGTATTAAAACTCCATTGTGTTTACTGAGACCTTCAGAAGTAGCTTGAAATCTTTTGATGTATGTATCAATCTGTCCTTCAATTATGCTGACAAAAATTATTTTTCCAAGATGGCTACTTTGAAATCAGTGTCCTAGGAGGTTCTAATATTGTCTTGTCTTTGTTTGGACTGCTGATATGAAACTTGCTTTCATTAATTCTTTTATGAAAAGTCTGCCCTGTTTGTCTTATGTGGAGTCCGGAAGGGCACCTTTGGCAAATAACCTATTCACATTAGACAAACATGTATGTGAATTTGTTGGGGCCTGTGATAGTGCTGTTAGTAAAAATGGGTGGCAAAGTAGATGTATGGGGCTCTCACACTGTCTACTACAGCACCTACATAGAATGCCACTTCATTGTATCTGAAAAGGTGATACCAGACCCCTGATTTTTGGATGCCATAGATGATGAGTGTCAAACTCACGTTATCACGGCGTTATCACATGACGTATCACAATTTTTTCCCCTTCGCTAAACCGGGCATGGGCGTGGCTAGTGCATGATGGCTTGCGGGGCACAATTTTGACAGCCCTGCCATAGACTAACACAACTCTCCTCCTACAAATCCATTACTATGGGGGTTTATTTCATCTTGTTCTGAATGTACTGTTGCATATTGTATCTCTCTTACAATAAAATAGCAGGTTCATTAACATTTTACATATTCATTAACCTTTCACAGATGCTGTATAACTACTCTTCAAATATGCACTAGTTACACCAAATTAGACCTGCCTTCCAGGATATTATTAGTCATATATCAGTTCAATTAAGTTAGAAATTAAACACTGAATTCCAAATACTAGTTATAACACCAAGACATCGATGTTTGGTAAAATCATTTCTAACTATAAAAAAGTAATTGTTAAATATATAAAAGAATACTAAAAAGAAAAACTCAAAATGAAGAAAATGATTTTGTGCAAGAAAAAAGATGAAAATATAATTTGCCTCAGTTGATTAGAACCAAAGGAAAATTCAAAGATTTTAGGGAATAAATGGCATCTGCACAGTCCTTCTGAAACCCTGGTGGCTAGTTGGAAAAAGAGGACAGGCACGACTTTGGATTGGATTGGATCACACCTATGTAATCCTCTCACCATTCTCCATAGATCATGGACGAATTGAGGGAGATGACATGAGAGAAAAGAAATAAAGAGTGCTGCTGGCACTTAACAAAGGATGAATTCAACTGAACATGAGTTAGAGCCACTATTAAGATTTATTTCAGGATGATAAGGGTAGTGAAACCCCAGTACTCCTCCACTCTTATTGCATCCATACATAGCAATAGCAATAACACTTAGATTTACTTCCCAGTGCTTTACAGCATTAGCATATTGCCCCCAACAATCTGGGTCCTCATTTTACCACCTCCAAAGGATGGAAGGCTGAGCCAACCTTGAGCCAGTGAGACTCGAACTGCTGAATTTTCATGGCTACAGCCTGGTACTGGGCCTTGGGCCAGGGGTTGGTAACCCCTGTTCTAGGAAACTAGATGCAGCAGGCTCCAGAAGGCAGACTTTCTCTGTCACAAGACCTGCCTTGTGAAATATTCTCCTCCCTGAGGTGTAATATTTAATGTTCCAGAGGTCCCTTAATCCTGGCTATATCATTAGGCCTGGAGATTCTGGTGAAATTCTAAGATGACTATTGTGATTCACATTAACTGTCTCTTGTGCCTTATAGGGTTTTTTGTATTTTAATTATTGTTTTTATTATATGTATGGTTTTAATTAATTATTGCATACCACTTAGAGTTGTTTTGTTCACAGAGAAGTGGCAACTGAAATCACTTGCATTTCCTCGTTTCGTTCTTTTCTATAGGTTTTTTTTTATTCTTAGCTGCCAGTGTAAGATACTATCCCAGCAATTAACCCATGGTACTGGACCTGGATATTATTTGGACCACTTTCCACAAGTGTCTCTGCCCCTCTTACTAGATCTGGCAAGATTGACATGCTCTGTGTCCAAACAATAAAGTAATATCATTTCAGATGATCCAAGAAACATGCCTTCTCTGTTACTAGAATTGCCTTTTGATACAACACACAAATATCCCTGCTCCCATATCTGGATGGCCTCAACCCTGCCAACTTTTAGGAAGACCTTAAAGGGTTGACATTTTACTCTGCTACTTGGTCTGATGCTTTGTGGACCTGTCCAATACAGAGGTGGGCTGGTAGAGGTTCGCACTGGTTCTCCCGAACCAGGTGTTAATTTTCTGAGCAGTTCAGAGAACTGGTTGTTGGAAGAAATCTTTTCCCACTTTACAGGGCTAATCCTGCAAGGGAGGCAGGAAGGAAACATTCTGGTATGCCTGTATTTCTAGCTTAATCCTTATCTTAATTGCCCTGCTGCTTGAAGTGTTTTCAGAAACTGCCTCTGGGTTAAGCTTGTTACATTGTAAGCCTTAATGATTCTTGGCAGTATGCCCAGACTTTCTGTCTGTAGACTGAGTTTCTCCAGAGTTCCCCCCTCCCGCGGTGTTTTTTGTGGTACTTTTATTCCTGGTGCTTGACTTTCTTAAAGATTGTTAAAGGGTTATTTTAAGCTTCCTGGAGTATACTTCCAACATGGCTGGAACAGCTATTTACAGAAGGGTTGGCATTGCCATAGAAGAAATGGCTGAGAGGCAGGATGCAAGCTTGGCATTCTGTCTGATTTTTTTACTGCTTTTCTGGGGGCATGTGATCTTTCCTTAAATCTGGATGATTACCTAAGGATATCTTGTGAAGTGAGTGCGACAAGCAGGTATCTTTAAGTGGTGCAAATGGATTTAATGATTGCTTCTCCAGGGTGGGAAACTGTGCTTTGTCAGTTCACTAAGCACACAAGTCTCTTGTCTATGGGGATTCTTCAGTCATCCAGGTCATGGTTGTCCCAAAGGTGCTTTTTTCAAGAGGCAACTGTACTTTCTTGGTTTCCAGAAAGTCCAGTTGCCTCTTGAAAAAACATCTTTGGGACAGGAGTCTCTTGCATTGCTTCAGAATGGGCAAGTCACATGATTGCTCACTGATAATAAGTGGATCCTCCTTCTAATTTGTTTTAGTGTTCTCTCATGATAATATGGCATAGTAACATGGCACCCATTGTAGAAAGTTAGCACCCACCTCTCTCCTAGAAGAATGAAATATTTTGAGAAATATTAAAAAGGAAGAATATGTTTCCCTGGATGAGAAATGAAGAAACATGTTTTCTTAGTGGGAGAAAGCTGCCCTCACCTTCCTTCAGAACCCACAGAAGATGTCAGCACTTAAGAGATAAAGTGATAGGTAGCTATATTTATAGGCAAAAAATCCTTGCAGCAAGGTCCGAACAAAGGCAAAATGGGATTAACCCTTACTCAAGATGTTAATTTGTTAATTTGTCTCTTTAGCTCGGTACTTTGTAGCCCAAATATGCCCACCCACTTTCTGGAGAGCTTAAATGATCTCTCTGCTAAAGGGTTTCACTTTATGAGCAAGAGTAACTTGGCTGCTGATAGTTATCCTTGTATTTTAACTATTTTAATTCCTCAATGTGCTCTGGCAACCTGCCTGATTTGTAACTCCCAGGTTGCAGGTATTGCTGAGGAAAAAGAAGGTATTCAGACAGAATGGTTTAGGTTTCCATGACGGCTGTGACTTATGAGGTTTCTGTGTGTCTTCCCCATTTCTAATCTAATGATTGGTATTTAGGGCAGCTTTTTGCAAGCAAAGAAGCTTTTTGTATTTTGTACAGGTAATCTTTGACTTACAACAGTTCATTTAGTGACCATTCAAAGTTACAATGGCAATGAATAAAGTGATTTAAGACCATTTTTCACACTTACGACCATTGCAGCATCCCCATGGTTATGAGAGTGTGGGCAAGGCAAAGCGCCTCTTGATGTAAGTGACATCGAGTTGGCACATCCACTCAGTCACATGATCACCCAGCCACACTTACCCAGCCTATCATTAGGGCAGAGAACCGCTTGTTAAAAAATTTGAAGCCCACCATTGGTCCAATAATATGTATTTGGAGTTTATTTATACCCAACATTGTATTTTTATGAATATGTGAGAAGGGGTTTATTTTGCTAGCAAATAGGCAGCCTAAGAAATCAAATCAATAAATAAATAGAGCAATAGCAGAGTTACTGTTTCAGCTGCTTTGGGGACTGTTTATGGTGATGTCCAAATGATTGCAACATTTTTCGATCTGACATGCAGTTTAGATATGATCCAAATGGTCAATTCCAATAAAAAGGAATTGAAAAAGGGGAAAGTATTTACTTTTATATTTGGACTCTCCCAGAAATTAGAAATAGCAAAGGACTGTTTTATTTTTTAGATTTCATTTTTTGCAAACATCTGCCAGGCTTGATTAAGTTCTTCTTTCCCTGACATTCTTCACAAATGATAGATGAGTAGGAGTGAATGGGTAGCAATGAGTAAAATTTAAATCTGCCTCATGAGTCAAACACAAAATGTATGAATCTGTAGCTTTGGGGAATAGAACATGCTCAGATATTTGTTTGTTGATGGGATTTACAAATGTGCTCATAATTATAACAAATGACACCGTCTTGAGGCATAGGTATTATCTCCATCTATAATATGCACGCCAAGATACATGCTGCTGAAAAGAGGAATTGGTATGCTTGTAAATCAGTGGATAAAGGAAGATTTTTTTTTTATTAAAGAAAAGAAAGAGTTGGGCAGAATTCCCAGACAATATATTTTTAAGCTAATGTTATATAGCAAAATATACAAGTAGGATAAAATGAACCTGGAATTAAACATCAACAGCATGAAAATACTTAAATTATAACTCTGCAGAAATCATTTAATTTGATAGTGGAAGAAGAAGAAGAAGAAATCATAGCATGATACTATTTGAAGAGGTCTTGGACAATGGCTCAGTGTGTGATATTGAACTTAAAGGCCATTGCAGAGGCCATGAGAGAGGGCTGCTCAAATTCTGCTTTATATTCCTCCAGTGAGTCTGTCATTTTCTGAGTTTCAATATTGTGCCCTAGTTAAAGTATTCTCTAGCCATCCTTGGGTCTACAGAAAATTAACTAAACATGAATTTTATCAATGTTGTTTTATTATTGGTCTCATTGTTAGGCAGATGTTTAGACTGGATTTGGCATTTTATCTAAGTACTAAGCTGTCCCAAGTAATGTTGCCCTTTGCAATTGACTGATGGTGAATTTCATCAAAGCTGGTGGTATTCAAGTGATGCTTGAGACATTTTAGGATTGTGCCCAAGGGGCCTATCACATTGGCACTATCTTTGCCACAATTGTTCTACCTCTATTTGCAAAGCTTTGCATTTTAGGATTTTCTCCAGTTCTTTCTCCTCTCTTCTGTTGTCTTCAGGATCATTAGGGGAGGGGGTTTGTCTTTTTTGCCTTTCTTATTAATAATTGTTAAGCCTGGAGCATAACGTGGTAGGTGTCTGAAGTACTTAGTTTCTTCATTTTCCATTACTTTGTGTTTTGTAGTCCCACCAGTACTAGCTTGCAGGCAAATGTTATTTTTTATAGCTATCCCAAGGCATCATTTGTACCTGTAATGCTGCTGGAGAACATTGAATGGAATGGAATGGAATGGAACGGAACGGAACGGAATGAATTTGAATTTGAATTTGAATTTCCTATATACACAAAGGCACATAGTAAAATGAAATTTTGGTGCACCACTCTCAAAATAAGGGGAGGGGGAAACAACCACTCGCCAAACAATATCACCATCCTAAGGATATGATAATTATTGTAATAACAGCAGCAGCAGCAGCCCCAAAATGCCAAATTATACAAAAATGATGACACACACGTGTGTATGGGAGGCGGGGTGTGTGTGTCATAGTCCATTTAGCATACACAGTGGAAAAAAGTGTCCTGAGAATTTACAAGGTTGATACTATACGGTACAAAGCTATTACAGAATCTAGTTGTTCTGCTTCGGATACCTCCTCTCAGAAGCTAACAAAGAAAATCTATCATGGAGAGGATGTGCAAAGTCCTTGGCAATATTAACGACCCTGATCAAGCAGGGCTTAAATGCCATGTCTTGGGTAGAAGGAAGTGAACATGTGAGAATAAGCATCAACATTTAAAGAATTTAGATACAAGAGCCTGCATCCAGAGCTTTTTTTTACCCTCTTTGAAATCATTGCAGGAAAAATATCTGCAAACAATCTATCATTGATGTCCTGTATGTTCATAGCTGTCGATGTCACTGAATGCCAGCAGCGGTGAACAAAACCCAGCCTGGACTGAAAACAGTTAATCCCAAGAACAAGTTTCTCAAAGTCTGGACTGGTACAATTTATTAAGAAGAAATTAACAAAAGAATTCCAATGAATCTCCTACGTGCACAGGAGAAGTCTATATATATGCAAATTAGGGCAGAAAAGTTCTGCTTCTTTTCTCCTGTGCTATGTAAAAGGAAGGGCACATATCCTTTTTTTTTTAAATGAAGGAGCGACTGACTGCACCTATTGTTTGTTTTGGAAACAGCTACTTCTGATCAATCTGGGAACTGGCTATCATCAACTGTTGGTGGAGCTGGGCAAATGTACCAGTCTTGACTGATCTCTGGGTATTTGCATAACAGATTTAACTGGAAGAGTTGTTTCTGTTAAATCGGTCCTCCCTAACTCCGTAGCTACAGTAATTGGATTTACGGTAGATGTTTAGTTGACTTGTTAATCCTGCTCAAGTCCCAGTTCATCATGCTGCACAAGCACAGCTATTAAACCAAATGTAAGTTGCATTTTAAGCAGAAAAGACAATGGATTGGATTCTTACCCTTTTATGCCCTGCTTCTCTCCAAAGAGCACAGCGACTCATTTCAAATGTAAAGGTTTTGAGCATACATGTCAAGATAAAAGAAAAACACCTGGAAGAAACTGTGACACATTTTCAAGCTGCCAGAAGGAGAATATAAAGTGCTCATCACTTTCAGTCAAGGACTTAATATTTATTTATTTATTTTTATTTATTTGATTTGTCAAAAGCTTACAATATAATAGAAATAAGAATAAACATAAGTATAAAAACATGAAATAGGTACGAATAATTGGGGACAATAGGATGGTAGGCACAATTGTGCATTAATATTTACTATTACAATTAAACATGGATGAGAGGGGTTACATGGTAAAAATTGTGTAAAATTCATAGTCATGCAAAAGTAATAATTTGTTCTTAAATAACAAAATCGCTTCAAAGAAACAAAAAATTCAACTAATCAGCAGAGCCAGGGGAAAGTATATACAGTATTTTAAAACACAGAATAGGTAAATAAGCCACAAAGAGCCAGCTAACCTTTCAAAATCATAAAGAGCCAACTAGCCTGGTTCAAAATAGTCTGGGGCATATTAGCAGCGAAGAAATTTTAGTTAAGCAAAGCTTCGGGAGTTTGTTTGTTTTTAAACTCCAGTTTAATATTCGATATGTCTTTGAAATATTCAATTTGATAAAAGTAAAATGTGTCCTACAAATTTGAAGGATTTTGCTATATTTAACTGGAGGAGATGGATTGATTTTTCAAAAATTCAAATTTTTCTCAAGTTCTCAGTGTGAAGCTGTACCTCACAATTGGGTTACATCTATTATCGCCTTTCCACTTTCAATCTATCACATAATGGGCTTTTTCCACTACTGGAAGGGGGGAGCTTAATCCCCTAAAATCAACTTTTCAAATGCTATTCTTCTGATGGTTCTCTGACTATAATAGCTCTGAGGCAGACAACTGCCAAAAAGAAAAAGAAAAACGCATCAACTTCTGTTTTACTCTCAGCCAGTCAACATCAGAAAAATGAAAAATTACAGTTGAATTAATAGAAAGAAAACAGAAGTCAGTTTTGGTCCATTATGAATTATGGAATAAGTATTTTGTTATCAAAAATTTTCATTAACCCATCCTCAAAACTGACTCTTTTAGCCTTTGGAAATACTTTTTTAAAAATAAATCAAACATCTTAAATGTAGTTTAAGAATGTAACAGCAAAAATTAATTAGCTAATTCACTGCTGAACATTGTTCTGTTTCTTTTCAGATTTGCTGGGAGAAATATTGCTTGCAGATCCATCCGTAAACATTTACGGCATATAAAAGTGGAAATTGGGCTCGCACCCCAAACTCTCTGTGCATCATGCTCCTTCTGGCACTTCCTCCTAGTATGTTGGAAAGGAGCAGGTTTGGTTGCTTAGCAACTGCATATTTCATTTTCCCTACTACCTTCCCTTCAGATGAATGGGGGGGGGAGCACCTGAGGGTAAATGTTGAAAAACATATTGACAGTAGAAATCAAAGAAAAACAATATTTTACCAACACCTCTTTTATAAATCATCTTAAGGGTCACACTGTTGCTTTCCATAAAGTCAGACAATTTGCATATAGGATGGAGTGGGTGAGTTCACTAAATATATTTTCTGTCTGATGGCCAAAAGTCTGAGGTCTTTTTTTTTTAACAGCCCAGAAAAAACACCGATGCTTAGATACTTTACTCAAGCTTGTGGTGGTAGCAATGTTTACCCATAGCTGGCTTAACTGTCGATCCTGGATTTGAAAATGCAGAAAAGCAGTTTGAAGCAATTGACTGAAAGAAGACAAGGCTTCACGCTTATTTTGATATGGCCTTTTTTCTTATTAAGAACTCATAACCCTGGCTTTTTATGCAAACAGGGCAGGTGGGTGAATAGATGCCTGGTGTTTCTGAACAAGTTTCTCTGCTGTTTACATCATGATATGTGTTTTGTAGACTACTGGAAACAACATGGAATGTTCATCATCTATTATTTTCAAGCAGCTGTTTCTCTGTATGGGATGCAAAACATGTAAGGTGCACATTAGCAGCAAAGAAATATATTTCTCTCCCATTATACATGCTGTAGAAGTAAATAGATGCAGAGGATACAGAATAAGACTGCATAAGTGCTAAAATTCTCTCCATCCACTTTCATCATAGGAGGGTATTATCTCTGCAGGGAGTTCAAGTGAACTCAAATGTTAGGACTAAGAAGGGTGTTTGTAACTGTCCTAGCTTCTCAGAGGATGGGGAAATAAAATTTCCAGCAAAAATTCATCCAAGTCAGAAGATGCTGGCAGGATTGCAGTTTCCCAAGAAATCACTCTTAGCTTTATTTCACCAGATTTCAGTGGTGTGAAATAAAAAAAATCGAGGAGACGCAAAAGGAGAAACTATCTACCACACACAGATTAGTAAGGGAAAACAAATACTTGTTTTTGTATCATTATTTAGAAACTTATTCCTTTGAAAGTGAATTCTGCTAATCCAAAAGTACCATTTGTGTCCATCTATCTGAAATGAACACGGGGGCAATGTTAGCAACAACCAGTTTAGTTTGAATTATGAAGTTCTAATTTACACAAAATAACTTTCATGATCAATACCAGACAATGGTTAAAAGGGGAATATGGAAACTTTGAAATCTCTTTAGGAAAATATTTGGCACTCTAGTAGAAGATTAAAAAATAAACTAGGGGAAACCAACTGCTTAAGACAGTGTCAGCTGAAATCAAGGTAATACTAAAATAACCCATAGATGACATTATGAATTAATCCTGCTCCATGTGTTCAGTGAGGGAATGGCATATAATGGTATTTGACTCTTTGTGTAGTGGATTGGCTCAGTAATCTCACATTTTGGACTAAACACATTTAAAACAATCTCAGAAATTGCAGTTTACAATATTAAACCCCAACTTTGATTAGTGTTTTTAAATATTTTTGATGAATCCACAAACCATATCCCATATTTTTAAAAATGACTCTATTCTGGCAATGTGCAATCTGTGGGTATATAGTTCCAATTTCTTAATTGTAAATTGTAATAACAAATGGGAAGATGGAGACAGATCTCTTCATTAAGATTGGCTTACAAATGACAATCATATACTGATTTCAAATACATTTCAGACATACTAATGCATTAAAAAGTTATTCAAAGTTAAATAGAAAACAGACAACTTTTTGGAAACTTGCTCTTTATTTGACAAAATAGAAACGTCAATTTAACCCACTAACTTATTATCAATCTTTAGGGAAGAATTTAGTATGCTGATATTCTAGATGTGAAAAACAAATAGAAAGGTCAGAGCAAGGAACATGAATTTTAGTTGTTGTTATTTATCCGCTAAAAACATTTTAGGGTTATTTTTTATCACTAGATATGATATTCAATATTGTTTTAAGCTGTATACTGGAAACCTGCCAAATGTGCAAACTAAGTCCTAGAATTTAACATTGCTGATTATTCTAGAACACTCCAGATAACTGGAAGATACCCCTATTGGGGAAACCTATTTTAAAACATTAATTAAGGAATTCCCTTCCCATTTAACATCTGAGGGCTATTTTTCTGTGAGGATGAAAAGGATTAGATCTTTCTGGGTCCTAATCAACAGACCTCTTTTAGCTATGACTTCATCAGTATAGAATCAGTTCTTAATTCCATCAAGGATCAGGGCTAGATGTGAGTCGCCTATATATAATCATTAAGGAGTCTGGATCTCTATATTCACATACCAAAAGTTATTCCTAAAAATTTAACAATTAACAAAGAATCATCACACATCTAATCATTAAAGTGATTGATAAAGTCATATCCTTATTAAACCCAATACCTTCTGTTTGAGTTCCTTATTCCCAAGTCCCTGGACATTTAATTTTTCCAAACACATTTTTTTTTCAGACTAATGAAGCTTATAATAATTTGATCTAACTTCTCTTTAAACATCTGCTGAACAATCTGGAGATAGTGACTTCATAATTCATGACATCACGGAATTGGCTGTGATGAGAAAAATACCTCATTACTAAGTTAAGCAGGATTAGGTTAGGCTAAAGGAGAAAGATAGCACAGTTCCTGGGAATAATTCAGTGTGGCTGGCTGAGAAGACCAACAACAGTAAAAAAAAAAAAAAAAAACACGGTAAGAGGGCCTGATGCCCTTTAATCTGAATGAAAGATTGATAGATTTCATCATGATATTCAAATGTGTGTTATACAAAGTTTTCTAATGATCTACGTAGGTTGATAATGAAATTTAGACCATAGAATAAACAAAGATATCTTCTGCCAGATAAAGACTTTTTCCATCAAGGATGCTACAATGGACTAACTTGCACTTGATCTATCCATGAGGAGACACCTTGGGATCTATTTAATTCTTGAAATCTATATTGTGTTTTAGAAGATAGAGAAGAGTATCACTTAATCTGTCACTTGTCAAAGAGTATTGGTATTAATTAAAATCAATATATCATCTTGGCATTAACCAGAAGAGTGTTATATTTTCAAATATGAGACAAATTATTAGAAAGTATCAAAATAGCATTTAGAGATATTTTGATGTTTTCTGCAATTTATAAACCCAGGTGAGCATAAAATATAAACAAACAAGCATTCTTTATTCTGCCCTGCCAACTTGAAGATGATTGTCATGCTCTTTTCTTTTGTTCAACTTTTCCAAAGAGCTAAACCTTAACATAATGTAGAAAGTAGAATAATTTTAATTTTATCATTGATGCCTCAAATAAGAACTCTGGGCTATTTTTTTTTTATTTCACCAGTTGTAATTAGGAATGGTTATTTATAAGCGAGATTATGATATGCATAACAATGAAGAAATATTGAAATATATGCAAGGGAAGATTGGATTGCAAAGGTGGCAAATTTTCAGAAATTGCAAAATTGAGCTGTTTGATCAAGGATAAAACAATAAGTATTGTATAAAGACTAGAAACCCTTTATAAACTTTTTTCTGAAAACAGAAAATAAATGAAGTGTGATTTCTGAATTTGCTGATTAAAAAAGTGTTGAACATGATGGCAGGATTCCCCAATCCCCACTCCAGGGACCGGGACCGTGGCCTGTTAAAAAACAGACCGTGCAAGTGAATGAAGCTTCATTTGTGCATGGCCAGAATGTAGGTAGTATATGAAACCATCTCCCCACCCCCACCCTGGGTCTGTGGAAAAATTGTCTTCTATGAAACCAACCCCTGGTGCCTAAAGAGATGGGGACTGCTAGAATATGGGACAGAAGAGAACTATGTAATGTAATTTTAAAAAGGGAAGAAGAATACTAAGTTTGTGAATGCTGTAAAGATCAGAAGCAATATTTTTAATTATCTTTTTTTCTATTCTTAGCTTAGTTTTTTTCCTTTTCCTAACTTTTTAATATAATTTCATGTTTATCTGTTACTTGTGAATTTTAATATATATTAAATTTAAAATATATTTCATTTAATGTATGATTAAAAAGGAATGGCCATATATATGTGCAAAAAAAACCAACTGTTTTTTTGCTCCAAACAAAATCCAGAAAGAATTGATTTTCAAAATCCAGGACTGAAAATGATACTAAAAAGGAAATTCTTTGTATCAATTTATAACTGCAAGAAAGAATTTTGATAGGGCGACTGGAGACAGGAATTAATAGGAAATATCTAATACTTGTTCTAAAAAAAACAAAAGAAAAATAAGGTGTGATGGACCGATATGAGAATGCTAATCACATTCTCATAAATAGGAAAGGAAAAAATAAGGCAATCCTACCATCATCCCTTCTATCAAATTTCTTTTCTCAAAGTTGTACTCCTGATCTTCATTTCATCTTATTCTTATTCACAGAATAAATGTTCTCTTTATACAATATTAGTGGTACTGCTTGCTTTATATTTCTGGACTTTAAAAGTCTTTCAGCTCCCTTTTTCCAGATAGCAATTCCTGCATAACTCCATCAAGATCATCTTATTTAACTTCTATACCTGCCTTTTGGTATAGAAGGGACTTTGATGGGACTTGGTTCCTAAACACACTGTTTGCCACTGGTCCACTCATAATGACAATGATTTCAAGTCATTTTCCCACATCATTTATTCTTTCTATTTCTGTTTCTTTTTCTGCCATGTATTCTGCTCATGTGTCTGTGATAGTCAACTCGTAGTTAGCTAACTCACTCTCTTGATTGCTATTCAGTTCTCTCAGTTTACTAGTAACACAATTTGGAAAGTTGTTTCACTGGCTCATAAGGGTTTCATTAGCCTCTGAGCCCAGTAAGTGACCTGTAATCACTTGACCCACAGAGTAAAAATCTGGAAGTATCAAACTTTGTCTTGCCTACACACCCTGGCCCCACTTTCCTGCCTCAGGTGTAGATACTGGTACCAATTATCTTCAGAGAAGCACCTCCCCACCTCTGCCTAAATCTCAAAGATAGTGTACAGGTAGTCCTCAAGTTACAACCATAATTGAGCTTGCCAATTATGATCGTAAGTCACAACTGTCACAAAGTGGATCACTATGTGACCAGACCTGATTTTATGACATTTCTCGTGCAGTGATCATTAAGCAAACACAGCAGTCATTAAGCAAATGTCGTGGTTGTTAAACAAATCCACTGTTACTATGGGCCATTTTTTTCTAGCAAAACTGTCCAGACTCATGGTCGTAAATGGCCATAAAAGTGGGCCGGTTGCTGAGCATCCAAAATGCAGTCATATGGTCATAAGGAAGTTGACATCAGAACTTCAAATTTGAGTCATAGCTTGGGGTGGGAGGTGGAGCGTAGTAAATTTGAATGGTTGCCAAGACATTAGTTGTAAGTTGAGGACTACCTGGATATGAAACCCAATTTACAAAAAAAATAATATGATGTTCTCAGCAGCCCACAGAATGTTTATGATTAAAGAATGAGATTTCTGTTTCCAGATTAGATTTCAGCTTACAAGAAGCTGAAAAATAAAGAGAAAAATAAATCTCCTGGAAAACCAAATTACACTGAGTGTGCAGAGAGAAAAATAGCAAGAAACTAAAAGGTTGAAGACAAAAAAGGTACAATTTAATGCCACTTCTGACAACACAGTTAGCTATTCTTTAGAAACTGAGAGCCAGTCTGGGGACTGAGACTGAGGAGGAGATTGAATTCATCTTGCCTTAGGCACAAAGCCAGATTGATGATTCTGGGCCAGTCATTCTCTCTCTCTCAGTCCTAGTAAGGAAGCAATAGCAAACCACTTTCAAAAATTTTTGCAAACAAAACAACAAGAACTAGTCCAGAAAGTCCAGGTTTAAAGGCACAAAAAAAAATTCCTCAGAAATAACCTGAATTCTACCACAGTGTTCTCTGCTTCTTTTCTTTGGACCTTCCCAATTTCTTGGAGCAATCATAACCATCCATCAGAGCTGATGGGAAAGTGATACCCTCTATTTATTTTCTCAGCTCAGGTACAATATCTTCTTGCTCTGTTTTCTCAAATTCTGTTCCCTATAATTCCACCTCTTTTTTTAAAAAAGGAAGATAAACAGCAAACCTTTTCTCTGTCAAGGAGGGGTGGATAGAGTGAAACTCCGAAGTGGATAGTGAATGCTTATGAATGGCTTATGAGCTAAAAGTCATGCTGGAAGACTGGATAATTACTAAACCACATTTACTGTTTATCATTCAGACTAGATAAATGTCTGGTTTAAAAACATTATGAATGCAGGCTGAGTATTCACAACCAAATTAATGTCGCACTGTTTCTGGGATATAAAACCTATCAGAATGTTTACATAAGGTAAATGCAAAACCCCTTAGCTGGTATATTCCACTCAATTTGAACCAAATCCTTCCTATACTAGACCAGTCCAGTCAGATTAAAGCCAGTAATGGTACATTGTAATAACCACATCATATACAGCATTGTTAGATTGGTTTTGTTGATTGCTTTCTCTGACAGATTGATTGAAAAGTAAAACTCTGGTGTTCTTGCTACTTCTTGTGAATTATAGCAAGCCCTCTATTGACTAAACTAAATACAAGAGTGCATTCCTTTCTCTTTTTTTCTTTCAATAATATTGGGTAAAATATATCCATTACAGAAGGTTTCTGGCACAATTCTTATCAACAGGGCATGGCATAATTTGACTGAGCATGCCTTGAGGCAGAATTGTACTCTGAAAGATGACATTTACATACCGTATAGCTTTTGCTGTCAGCTTCAATCTATATGCCTCAATGAAAACTAAATTGATAGTTGGACCTTCTACAATAGCCCAGGGATACGTGTTCAGGTTTCAAGTTATTTTAGAAAGGCTTCTACCACAACTGAGATGAAGATGCCAACATCACTCCTAGCATCCTAAAAAAAATGTTAAAAAATAATTATATCTAAAAACTAACATGGTAGTTCATCTCTCTCAATTTACTTTCTCTTTTGGGTCTATCACAGAAATGCAGCTCCGTTTTCATTCTTTCCAGCCCCCTAAAAAGGAATTTTATTTTTAGTGCTATTGAACCTTGTTAAGGAGACAGTGGGATGAAATTTCTCAGCATTGTTTTACAAACTGCATTTGTATCTTCAGTCTGGGAGTAGAAAACCTGTATATTTGTATGTGTCTGTATTACTATAAAATTAATTCTTATATAGCATATAGCAGGTTAGCTTTTGATTGTTTTTAGCCAAAAAACAGATAACATTTGTCAGAATGCAAATATTTTTGGTTTAGAATTTAAATTTGCTATCAGGTATATTCACTAGCCAAGCAATATTTGCTACTTTTCTCCTAATAGTAAATGCACTATGTAAGATTAGCATCAAAAATGGGAAGCCACAAGTGCTGCTGTTAGTCTCTCTATTTTATATTAAACATTGTTGTCTTTTTTTTTTAATTACAACTGTTTGCTATTTTGGGGATTGGAGAAATATAATGTAAAATATAAACACTTCTATAGCCAGCTGGATAAGTTTGGGCAAGATCCTCTCTCTCAGCCCAACCTCACCTCACAGGGTTGTTGTTGTGGGGAACATAGGAGGAGGAAGATGATTTCCAGCCAGTCACTCCTTATCAGGCCACCTCACCTCACAGACTTGTTTTGTGTTTCATTGTGACAGCTACCCTCTTTGGAGTGACTCTTTTCACCTTCCCAGCCTAGCTTATCACATACTAACAAAACCAGCCCTGCTTTGCTTCTTAACCCAGACAAGATCAGCTATCATCAGTTGAGATTGCTTTCATGAAAACAGTTGTATATCTGCACACATGCAATACTGATAAAAATAAGGGATCAAAACCTTATAATGCTTAAAAAGAGTAGTACATGCAAAAAAAAATAAGTTTTATAAATGTTTATAAGCAACTCTTCAATGAAATTATGATGTAGAATTTGCTAAATATATCTGGCTATCTATCTGTAAAACTTGATTTTTGTTGCCTTTTGCTGCTATAATTAACTAGCATTCCTCAGAGACTGGGTGGGTTGGAGTTCTCTTACTGATTACTCTACATAGGAAAAAAAAAGTATTTACTACAACAAACTACTATTTATATCTGTGCTCAATGCAAATCCACTCCTTAATCTATAAAACAAAGAAATAACTATTAAGAAATGCCCTCAGTATTTATACTGCTGGGCATAGAGCAATGCTTTCTATTTTTATTTTTATTTTGAGGAGGATGGAATTCTGTCACTTAAGAATTTCAGGATAATTTTATCTCATTTATCCATACTTATTTTTTTCAAACTGGCTTAATTTTCATGTCAAAACAAAATTTGCAGATGCACTAAATTAGAGCTGTTTTCTTCCTGAATGGAATGTAATTTAGGCACAGCATTTATATAATTATCTAAGGTTTTTGTAAAAGATGTCTGGCTTCTGAAAAGGAGGGTGTGCACATCTGAGGAGGCTTTTATCATGCCGTTATATTTCCCATTTATGAACATTTACAGGAGTTGAGATGGCAATGATTTCTACTTTCTATCATCCCACATTTCCACCTTGTCTTCCATGTTTTCCCGATGATGATGATGATGATGATGATATTGTATGTCATTTGATTGGCAGTGATAGGATTTGGTTACCTGGAAGCATTCAGACTTTCATTTGTAATGGAGTTCCTTATTCATTTATTTATTTAAACCAATGGAACAGCTTGCCCTCGGAAGTTGTGGGAGCGCCATCACTTAAGACTTTCAAGAAGAGATTGGACTGCCATTTGTCAGAAATGGTGTAGGGTCTCCCACTTGGGCGGGGGGTTAGACTAGATGACCTACAAGGTCCTTTCCAACTCTGATTATCTGTTATCTGTTAGCTTTTTATTGTCAACAGAAAACTAGGGTTTTTCTCTTCTTATTTTTTCTTAACTTTTAACTGAAAGTTCAGTTCGGATAGGAAATTTTATATTTCTAATTTCTATAGCTAATAAATAAGAGTTTAACCAATGCAGCAGGAAATACCCCAAACAGAAGTATGAGTACTTAACTATGAGTGTTAATGAGTATTTATATTCTGTAAGTGAACTACCAATAGGCAAGAAAAGTCTGCATATGAATTCAGATAGTCAGCATTGCTGAAATTGCCGAAATGCAAACTGGTCTAATTAATAAGCAGCTGTCTTATGGCTTAAAAGTGACACTAAGAATTTCATGAGATGACACAAAACTGCTCTGCAGACAAACAGAGATGTAAAAAATAATAATCACACAGGAAAATACAGCATACACTCCTCAAATTTGTCAAAGCACTTTAAATGTTAGCTTAGGTTAGAGGGACATCAAGTGGCAGGATTGTGTATGATAATAAAAAAGGAAAATTAAAAGCCTACACATTTCCAACATTTACATCTCCATTTATCTTTTAAAAAACAAGTAAATTGTGTTTTTAAAACACTGGTTTTAGAGCTATCAAACTTCTTTATAAATTATAAACTATAAATCGTACAAATTAACCCTTCGGGTTCTGAAGTATTGTCTTACTTTGAGATTAGAGTGTTTCCAGATATTCTTTCTATTGTACAATCACTCTACTTCCTTCACTGAATACTAGAAGGGTCAATATGATGTCGTCAAGTTCTGTCCTTACCTCCTCTTTATTTTGCTTTTAAAATAAGAGACAAAACAGAATAGTTGCACAATACAGTGTAAAGAAATGTCCCTATTGATTGCCTTTAAGCCTTGTGAAACATTGTTCCTACTAGTGTTCTTGGGCTGCACTTCTAAGCTGAAAGTCTCATATTTGTTGCACATTATGTTCAACTCCGTGAGACTTGTTTTTGGATAGACAAGACCAGATATATACTGTTAATCTTATAATAATTTTTAAAAAAACAAGATTATACAAATTATGACTATCAAGCTTTATATTAGACTGGGAAGACAGGAAAAAAACCACATTAAATGATAAAGAAAGAGTCCTGGTGGAGCAGTGGTTAGAATGCAGTATTGTAGGCTAACTCTTCCCACAGTCAGGGGTTTGATCCTGATAAGGTCAAGGTTGACTCAGCCTTCCATCCTTCCGAGATCGGTAAAATGAGGACACAGATTGTTGTGGGCAATATACTGACTCTGTTAACTGTTTAGAGAGTGCTGCAAAGCACTATGAAGTAGTACATAAGTCCAAGTCTTGAAGTAAAAATTTATTCTTACAACTACAGTTATATAAAAAAGACATGTGGATGCATTAGGCTCTAATTCAGAGGACTGGAAAGAAAGAGCAAATTGTAGATAAATCCCTAGCATGCCTTTACTCTCCTCACCAATAACATGCCAAATTTTCCTAAAGCTTTAAAAACTTGTGATAATTCCCCCTATTTGCCTTGAAGTCTCCATGACACAATCTGCCAGTCTACTCTAGACTAGGGGTCGCCAACCTTTTGGACCTCAGGGACCACCAAACTCATAATTTTAAATCCTGCAGACCAGAGACCCTGGGAAAATCCCCCCCAAAAGTCTGTAGGAAAATTCTCCACTCTGTTTTCCTACCGATTGATCATTCTTTATTTGGGATCACAGGATACCGTCTCCAGCTACATTCTCAGGGGAGAGAGAGAGAGAGAGAGAGACTTTTGGCTTCATGCAAGGAAAGCTGCAGGAGCAGCAGACGTCTTTTTTTCTCTCCCCAAAACTCCGCCAAAAATGAGTCTTTGTGAGACTTGTCACACTGGTGCAGCCTCTTGGAGCAGGATGCCTTGCACGATCCCAAAGACTAATTTCTTGTGGAGTTTGGGAGAGGGAAAGAAAGACTTTTGCTGCTTTCCTTGCATGCAGCCAAAAGCAGAAGAAGAAAGAAGCAGAAAGAAGCAGCCTGGTGGCCAGGTGAGGCACATAGGGCGAGTGGGGCAAGTTCCCCCCTCCGCCCTTTCCCCCCTCCCCTCACTACCTCGTGTTGTTTGCAATGAAAGCGCCGCAAGCCTTGTGTTCCCACGGGCCATGTGGGTGGCGCAGCCTTGTGTTCCCACGCAGCTTGGATTAATTGCTTTCGGGGGTGCTTTGGGGGTAAAATTTCTCTGCAGACCACCAAAATTTTCTCGTGGACCACCTGTGGTCCCCGGCCCACTGGTTGGTGACCACCGCTCTAGACGATGTCTTGATTTACAGGAAAGGCTTAGGGATTACTTTCTTGACTTCCTCTATCTGTCAGGATAGCAGAAGAGATAAATGAGAGAGTCATTTTCTACTCATTCTCTTCTCTTGGAAGGAAACTATATACTGTGTAAATATAAACATAGTACTAGAACTCAACCTCAATCAGACTTATGTAAATCAAGATACATAGAACTGGAAGTGATAACAGTTTTAACCTAGCAAATCTTCAACTGCTGTATATTATTGGGCTTTTATTCTAACACTTATATTCTTTCAGAATATTCCTTTCTTGGATTTATCTAGAGAATGTGTGTAACACCTTAAAATCTTAGCACATTTTAAGGTCCAGGTGTGTTAAACAAGCATCTTCATTTCCAGCTTTGAAAGCTGCCAGAAACATATATTTATTAATAGGTAAGCATTTACGTTTTTATCCCAAATTATATGAGAAATTGACATTGTGGAATAACCTAAATTAGAAAATAGCAGAAAAGATGTTATATTGGGCTAAACAAAGAATCTATTATTTGATTCAGTGGATTTCTAATGTATGTTGCTGGTGTGTACATGTATGTATGTATGTATGTATGTATGTATGTACTGTTTCCTGTGTCCATTAAGCACAGCAGGAAAACTATTCATTTCAATTATTTATATTACATTATATTTACTCATATCTATACTTCATGCCATGAGGGCAAACAACACAAATCATTACATTAGTTCAATGGGACAAAATAGTGAATTAGCAAATAAAAGCAATTAAATACTGCTGCTACCATAGGGTGTTAGATAGTTTCCTGAGATTCTTTCTTGGTTATCTTATGCCAGTTGGGATCTCTGCAAATAAAAATTGGGCCCACAAAACTGTCTATAATTGAAGTGAGCATCCTGTTTTAAGCACGATGACCTTGGGGTAGTCACTCACTCTTAGCCTTAGGAAGAAGAAGCAAGCCAATTCTGAAAAACCTTCCTAAGAAAATTGCAGGGGCCTGTCACAGGTACTAGGAGTAAAGACTGACTGGAAAGCACTAAAAAAAAGGTATACTTTGATTTTGAAAGCTATAGATTATTCTGGAATATCCTAATGAAATTCAAACATTAGTGGAAAACATTACAAACAGCAATGCAACATACTCAGAAAAAAAGAGCTATATTTGATTAAGGAGCAAACTACAACCACTTTTACAAAAGACTGGAAAGCCTTTATAGACTTTTTCTTTGTGCTTAAAATGGTGGTTTTTAGATATATTAAAAGGATTCTTTTACCATTTTATAATCTTTTCCTCTTTTTATATATTTTTTCTTCCATGGCTCTGTAGTTTTTTTAATCCTTGCAAAAATCTTCTAATGGAAAATTACTCAAAAAAAGAAAAAAAGGGAATGATAAATCTCAACATCAAAGCATGTAATATACTTCCTAGGTGAGATGCTTTAATTTTGATTCTTGCAATGAGTAGAGAGTTAGACTTAGCGGTCTAAAAGACCCTTTCTGTATTTAAGGTTGCATGAAGATTTATAGCTAATTCCTATTCCTTCACCCCCAAAATAGTTTGGAAACAATTTTCAACATGGAATTATAAGATACATTACTCAAACACAGAGGAGATTGGGCCCTCATGAGGATTCTATAGTAGCACAGAAATATGCTATATGACTTACTGTCTCATGTTTTGTCACTTCAGTCCATATATAAAAAATATAAATGCCATGTGTCCTTATGTCACAATGTTGTACGAGCCATTCTATTTTGTATTTTTCCTACTCCACTCTACTAGGCTTAATTAAGACGATCAATAGAAGTCATAAAGTGATTAAATTTTTGCAGGTGTGATAGCTGTTGAAAATACAGTACTGGTATTTGTGCTATGGATTTCTCATGCATAACCAATTCACCTCCATACATTTCCTTAGTGTAGAGCTAGACAATATTCGTCTTGGTGCTTCACAGTTGTTATTGATAAAGATACTGCACATGATTCCTTAATCTGGGTCATTGCTCAGAGAAAGTATCTTATTCCAAAAGCCAATGGCATCGTAATAACAGAATAGGGTTTTTTTTTTAATGTATGGCACCTACAGAGATCATGCAATCATTGACATACAAATTTAATTTAAATAAAGGCTCCATATTATTATGAATTTATTTTTATTATATTCATCTTAATTTAATATTTTATCTCCTATATCGTATTGTTCACATTATACATATACATATACATAAATAAACAGACAGATAGACAGATAGACAGATAGATAGATAGAAAGTAATATGTGGACAATATGATATAGGAGATAAAATATTAAATTAAGATGAAACTATAATAAAATCATTATACTATGGAGCCACAGAATTGCAATGGAATGGATGTTATAATTCAACATCTAAGCTAATCATCTAACAGTTTCAGGTGTGAATGTGATAAAATCATCCCAGCTACCCTGAAATTTCCTGAGGAGACATTCTTGAACTATGTGTGTTGTAGTTTGTTCCGTAGCACCACAGTCACATCTCGTCCATTCCCCACTTAAAGACCTTTGCCTTAGTTCTAGCATGGCTTGTCCTGATTCTATTTGGGTGGCTTTATCAGAATAGGGTCACTCCATTCTCACAAATTTTATAAAAATGTGATTAAGACAAATATTTAAAAGTTTTATGTTTCCATCAGCAGTTTGAATGAGGCTTCTTTTCTAGAAGTATTTGTCATTCCTTAAGGAGTTTAATAGAGTTCAATTTTTAAACAAGTGTAAGAAAATTATTTTCAGTCAGAAACTCAATAAGAAGATTCAAATTATCAGAGAAAATCCACTCTTGTTATGAACAAAATCACTTGCTTTTGTTCCTCCAGCTCATTTATTTCAGAACTATTTAATTCCCAGTGCGTATTTTTAACTCTCAATTGCTGCTAATAGAGAGAGAGAGATGTGGAAGTGGAAAGATACAAGAAGCCAGTCTGGGAGTTGATAAGCCTGCAAAAAAAAAAACTGCAGGGAATTAATTAATGCTTGTAAAGTAAAGCTCAAAGTATGTACAAACAGCCTTGTTAAACCTGTTATTTCAAAGTGAACAGACAGTGGGAAGTAGTAAAACAAGCAACCTAAATTTTCTGAGAAGAAAGGATCACAGTAACTTGCAGGGGAGTTTCAAACATGTCAAAAACAGGGAAGTCTATTTAGCCTGGGAAGCCACTGCTGCTAAGAAATAAAAATACAATTCTTTTGCATAGAAAATTGGTTATTTTGAATAGGAATTAAGGACAGTTCCTCAAAAAGAATAATCACTTAATTGTTAAGTTTTCATTTTGCATCTCCTTTGATTGTGGTCCTTCTATTATTGTCATATTAGGAATATTAAATATTAATTGCAATGTGACAAACCTATTGTCACATTGCAGAGAGATTATATGGCTATGTTAAGAAAATCAAACAAACCAACATTTTATTGTCTTCTCTATCCCTGCGTGAATTTTTTAGAAAACTTATCACTATCACTATAACATAATTATAAATAATATGGTATTTTTTCTAATGACAGTAAAGTTTTCCTGCTGTTTTCAATGTGGGGTCTGTGATGTTCTCTGAGCTTTTCTCTAAGTTGTTTGCTTGCACACGTTTCATTACCCAACCACAGTAGGTAACATGGTCAGTACTTAGAAGGGAGCAGGGTTTGCTTTCTGTTTATATATTATAATAGCTTATTCTGTCAATAAGTGGGTGTTATTTTCTCTTTGGTAATTCCTTGATTAGGCTACTGCTTGACCGTGTCTGATACCATAATTCTTTAATTAGGCTGCTGTTTATTGTTTAATTGTTTGTCTGGTGAGAATCCTGGTGTTAATCCCTGCTTATTTGGGTCTTGATTGCTGGCAAGAAGGTGTTCTGCTCTTTTTTGTTTCCTTTGGAGCCTTTTTATTGCCTCTTTTTAATGATATACTAATCATTATGTCCCTGTTGGTGGCTGACTGGTCCAAGTGTTAAGCTTCAGGAATGCCAAAGTGATTTAGCTTGGACTACGTTGCTCAGTTAAAACTATGGTTAAGTCTGTCCGTGTATTGTGAAACTAAGAAGTTTTCATTGTGACTTCTGACTTGCTGGTTGATGTTTCATGTAGGCACTCTTCTCATCTATCCCAAATAGTGGCTGTAGTTGAATCCTGTTTTCTTCTTCTTGGGCCACTGGGTCTTTTGTTTTCCTTAAGATATTATGGAGGGCTTTAGTTGTTTTGCGTGCTATGATAATGCCATGTGATTGTAATAGTCTGCTGGTTGTTTCTGAAAAATTTCTGCTGTATGGCAGTATTATTTTTTGCATACTTTGTCTTAATTGTGTTGTAAACTACCCTAGTGTTCTAGCTTGTGCCGTGGATTGAGTGGTCAGGCACTTTTTGATACATTTGTGTGGGTATTCAGTTTGTTGGAAGGTGATGTATAGGCAGTCTGTTTCCTTTTTTTTTAATCTTCTGAGTTGCTTCAATGTGTTTGTGCTAACCGGAACAATATTCTTACACAGTTCCTCTTGTGTGAATTGGGTGTTACTTCCATAGTGGAGCACTTAGTTTATGTGGTGATTTTTTGATAGACTAATTTGTTGCCACTTCCTCTGCTGATTATGACATCCAGGAAGAGCAGTGTATTGTTGTTTTCTTCCTCCCTTGTGAATTTTATTTCCTTGAAGATGATGTTCATTGTTTCATGTGTCTTTTCTAGTTGACCTTTTTTATTATGACAAAATGTCATCTATGTACATGATACATACTTTTGATTGTATGCATGCATAGGTTTCTAGATTCTGCATTACAATCTCTCTATGCGTCTTTAGTGTAATGATCTCATGGCTATTCCTCTGATTTGTTGGTATACTTGTCAATGAAATATACACCTTCAAGCAAAGGCTTGTGAGGGTGTTGGAATAGAAGACCTCCAAGGTCCCTTCCAACTCTATTCTGACTGATTGATTGAGATATACATCTTCAAATATACATCATCAAATATACTTCTTCAATGTCAGGCTCCAAACCAAGAAGACATACAGTGATTTTTCCAAGCTGAGTTCTTTCTGAGTTTAGCAAGACACAATCTTGCCAAACTGAGCATTCTACTATCTGCATCTATAATACACTCTGTGAATTATTATAGAGGGGCTGACCCTCTTTCTCACACAGTTAATATCTGGGGTAAGTTGCCCCTTACTCCTCTGGAATTCACCTCCTTACCACAATCCACCACATCCAATATACCTTTAATTCAATTCAAATGTCTTCAAATGTACATCACCAAATATACATAAGATATAAATAGTCAATTGTACATTTTCACATCCATCAAACACACATCTTCAGGGTGTCAGACTTTCAACAGAGAAAATTAAAGAGGAAAATGGATTATGGATTCTTTTTCACCTTAAATATTTCCTTATAAACAAGCCAAATATTCCACAACCTCATAAGATTCTATATTCAGGTTTTAACGGTATTAAAACTATCTCTACAACTATAACAGCAAAAATAAATACAATGACACACATAACATAGGATAAGCTGTTAACCTGGCATAATGGCTTAATAAAATTTCTGAAAGAAGTGGCATAAAATATATTACTTTCGGTACTTCCTCCAGAAGTCTTTGTACAACTATAGATTCTGTTCCAGGCATCTGTGTTCTCACACTTCCATCTGTGTTTAACAGCTCAATCAATCCATGTATGGCTCTACTGCAATGTTCCACCACCACCACCACCACCAAAAAATAAATATTTTAATTTGCCACATTAAGGGTCTGTAACTTTTGTGGGTAGGTGAGCTTTTCCACTGGCAGGAACTATGTCTCCCCTCACCATCATAGGCTTCAGTTAATGTAGCATTGTACTATATTTGTCGTATCCCAGGCCAAGCATACGCAAACACATGAAGAATATTTTGTACTCTTTATTAAATGAGGCTTGCAAGCACACAAACACCTGTAGCCTAGATACAGGTTTTCCACACAGTTCAGCAAGTTTGGCTTTACAAGAGTGCCAAATCAAAGCAGCATGCAGCAAAGTAGTCAAGTTGAGTCTGAAGGTTGGAGCGTATAGCAGATTTGTCAGCTGGTCCAGGTTCAAAGTCAAGTTACTACTCCATTTTAACAGAAGGCAACCTGGTGTACCTCATTTAGTGAAGTGGGACTCCTTCCATGCAAACAGTTTCGCAGAGCTCCTTTGCTCTACTCCATTTGCAGTCTACTGAGCTCTTCCATTGGAGGAGGCAGTAATTCCAGACCCTCATCTTCAGAAATCAATTGTAATTGTGCCATTGGTTTGACCCACTTCCTCTGCCACTCAGACAACAGTGTGTCTGGTAGTGCTGGATCTGGCTGCTTATCATCTGTCAGCCCTTCTGGACTACCTCTGGAACTGGCTGCTTATCATTGGTCCCCTCCTCTGACTTCAAATCTTAGAATACTGTGACAGTGGTTATAGGTATTTAAAGAGTCACTTAGGGGCCAGTTCTGCACAACCAGAT